>NC_135003.1:6316100-6625400 GCF_051020985.1 Nomia melanderi
AATATTAAAAGTATTCAGATAGAAGTATAAACAAAATAAATCTAACAAATCCTGCATGGAACGGGATACGCGCAATCGATCATCGATCAGTCAGGAGGGATCAATAACAAGCGATATTGAAGCGTACAGCCTGAACAGCAGATGGATACACGCATCAAAGTTCTTCATCGGACCAATTCCGAGATCAATCGACCGAAAGTTCATTTCGGCCCATCAGACGCCGACTGGAATCTGGATTAAACGTCCGGGGTTATCAAATTCAATCGGCGAGCGCGCCGCATATATTCGATCCCGCATTAATCCTTTAACCTTTCGAACACGTCGGTCGCGAATTAACTCGTCTAGCGAAAAAAAATGTCTCCAGCGATGGCACGGATTATTTTATCGCTCGAAGATATCGATCAGAATTATTTGTTAATTTTGTTGTTTGATGATACACTTTTCAATATATTTATGAAATACATTCGTGAATTGTTACGTATTTTATTAAATTCTCTCTGTTATTTTATATATTTGAAAAGTAACAGACGTTTAAGTAGACATATGTTATCATATTGATAATCGATTAAATGCTACTAAAAATTTTTTTAAATTATGCAGACTAGAAATCCTTTCTCTTCTACTAAGTAGTGAATAATGCAATGATTCTGCAGTAAATCGTTAGCGATAAAATAACTCCGACAATAATACTGTTAAAACCTACAAAATTAACTGATAAAACATCTCATTCAGTTCCCAAATGTATCGCTTACTATAAATATAACACCTCAATCCATTCCATCCAACTCATCACCTAACCCAGCATACAAATCATTTCAAAACAATTCTAAACTAAACCATTAACAATTCAACAATACCACTAACAAAACCTACAATATCAACCCTCAAAATAGCTCCTTACGCGATAATAAATTCAGCAAACCCACCCAGACCACCTCGAAGCCAGCCAACATCAGCGCTTGACCCAACCGAAGTAGATACAATAAAACCAAACCTCTTCGCAAGGGAGGAAGGAGGAGGGTCAAGAATCGTCGCGATACACGTCGGACGCTGCTAGATCGGCAATATAACGCGCATATAATAACAAACCGTACGAGTACGTCCCGTATAATATGCCCCGGCTCGAATCGCGCCGCGCCGGTGCGCACGTTACTCTGCGCGTTGTCTACGTTGCTGCTAGGGTCTGTTGTATAATGCTCCGTTCGAACAATGCGAGGAACTAGCGACCCATTATAATCCGGAGGGTATTGTACCGGATGTCTCGGGCTCTGCGCGCGATGTCCCCGACGAAAGCGATGTGCGACCATCCTATATACGCGTATACATATACATATATATGTAAATACACATATGCACATATGTGTGTTTATCTATGCGAGTCTGTGCTCCCGGTGCGTTTTGCACCCACACAGCACACACGGGCATCAACGGAACGATCGGTTGCGTGCGCGCGTCATTACGGTTCCTCCTTGTCCCCTGTACACGGTCCGCTCAAGGAGCGCCATGTGCACGCAACATGTCCCTTCCCTTAACCCCTTGCCCTACAATATCGTGTTAGACTCCTGATGAAGATTTCAAATAGAATTTAACACACCTAAATATCATTTAATTCTTCCGAATTGAATATTATTTTTCTATTATTAACTGTTATGCTCCGGAGTAAACGAAGATATAGAACAAGTGTATAATTGTCCTCTTTTTATAATGAATTGCGAACAATAAAATATCTCTGTGGAGCGTAATTGGCAAAGAAATCATAGGAAAAGCGGTTAACCAGTGAACTGTGTTTGACGAGTATACTAATTCATTCAACAATGAATTCTTTATTTTTTCAGATAAACATGTAATTCTTCTTTGTTCTGCTTTGGATTTTCATTAAAATATACTCTAGGTGTATTCGTCCTGCGTTTTGCAAGCACACATTTTATTTTTTGATTTTATTGCGTGCAAAACGAGAAATTTTTCAAACTCAATTCCACAGTTAACAGATTAACGTCAACGACGCGGACGATACGCGGAACTTTAACCGGCTCGCGCGCTGAACTACGCGGTGTCGAGTTAAATGGGTAACCATTATGGAACGTTTCTGAGCGATCAAGACTTTCATCGTTTGGGTGGGTCGAGGTGCTTCTGGGATGGTAGGTTTTGTGTTGTTGGATATTTAGAGCTTTGTGTAGGATATAAGTGCTTGTGGGTTTAAATAATATCGGAAACTTTGTTGTACAAGACTCTTTTCACTTCCCCACTAGAGGATCCCCCTTGTTAGCGTGACGTTTCCCTTAACACTTAACGGACGGGTTACTTTTTCTCTGTCCTTCTCAGTTTCTGGACATTTTTTAAGAGAATTAAATGAACAAGTATGTATGGTTTAAGAAAAGCACGAGATTACTAAAAAATACTACCTAAAAAGCAAAACTGCGCAGCAGGTGCAACAAACAAATAGTACTACCGCTAATGCTAACAAGGAAAAAACTCAGTGTGTATAAACATGAAAAATTAACGCAGCCTAAGATTATTTCACATTTGTTTTGGGACTTTTCTGCGGTTTTGTTCGAATTGGTTTTGTACTACGATTAATGTTTGAAAATTTAGTAAGGAAATTAGTATGGATCAGTGCGAATTAGGAATTTTAATTTCGGTATTTTGGGTGTTGAGACGTTGAGTTTTGAGCTGGTTAGCAACTTAGGGCTGAGATGCTTCGAATATTGTTTTAAGAGTTTTTTCATTTGTCGTATCAGAATTGTTTATTTATTGTGATTAACTCTTGACGAGGGTTTCTTAAGATATTTGAAAATTTCATTATAAGAAGTTTTGCTGTATAAGGATTTCTCTGTGATCGGAGTTTTCTTGATTTGGATACTATAAGTATTAAGATATTGGTTTTTCTGTACTTCAAGCTTTATTGTGGGACTTTCATAATTGGTTTTACAAATTTCCATGAAATATATCTACTAAACCAAGTATTGAAAATATATACTAAATTGTTTACTAAAACAGTCTTTACAATCATAAAAAAACAAAGAAGGATAAATCAGTATAGGAGTTATCAAATTTAGGAGTAATCAAATAAAAGCCGAAAACACGGGATAAATGCTTTATTAACAGAAAGCACCGATAGCGATGACTAATTTGAATGCGTGACAGTAGACGTTAAAAGGCGGGACCGAATCGCCGCAAAATATTATTGTTTAATTATAACGAGGTTTTACAGTTTTAGCCCTGCTGGGGCCCGGCATCAACCCTCTGTTCACCTGAATTACAAGGACGCGAATTACTCGAGGGATTACATTGAATGGCCGCGCAACGAGGAGCTGCTATTGAATAAGCAATTGCCTTGCCCCCCTCTCCCACCGTCGGCTTGAGCAGTCGATCGATTTTGAAAACTCGTTATCCCTGTAATGGAATCCCAAAATTGCCAGGGTACAGCGTGTTCCTGTATGGAAACACGCTTTGTCTTCGTGCCTCGACGGCCAAATAGACTCCCGGCGTATTGGTCCGCCGATAACACTGACCAAAATACGATTTCCCGCATCGCGTTACGACGCGATCATTATAACGACTGCAGACAACGTACATTACAATTAATTTAATTCAGTAAAATCAATTTATCTCTAAAATTTTATTCAATATAATATTTAATATTAGACTTTCGTTGAAATGTTAATGAATGATATTGACCCATTGTGAAACAATATTCAAATTTTAATTAATTTCAACAGATTAAATGAAGAGATTGTGTACTTTTAATTTCGTTGATTTTAATTGGTGATATGATAGATATAATGTTTAATATAATATAATAATTTTGTCATTCGAGTACACGTGTTCTCGTTGGCAGAGACAAGAGGATTCGGTATACTGTTATTGAAGCATGGCATCGTTCGCTTGCAGTTCGGTGGTTTATGCACGCCAATGGAAATGTTTATTCAATTTCGAATTTATGTAGCGAACGCGTTGTGATGCGATACCGTGAATATTTTTATTGCGCGGAAATTAATAAATACATTTTCCACGTATAAATGAAACCGATCTCCTTGAATTTATTTGATTTTAATAAGCATAGTTTTACATGTTTTACTGTGTTGCATTGAAATTTTATGGCTTTCGACACGGTTCATGTTACAGTTTACTTTCTATTTTCATTTAACTTTATAGAGATATCTTATCAGAGTTTTTTCCTGTTAATGTTTTGAATAGAAATGTTCTCCAAACAATTTAAATAACTAAATAGAATAAACTAAAATTTAGACAACTAAATCGGGTGAACCATAACTTAAAACACTAAATAGAATACACCAAAATTTTAAATACCAATTATTTCATTTTATAATGAATAAACTAAATTTTAAAAACCCAAATGCAATAAACTAAACAAAATTATTTCATATTTTCGTTTACAATATATTTTGACGTGGCTACACATTCGATTCCATCGATTCTGAAATCAAAGGGAACGACAATTCCGAGTTTTGTGTTTCCAACGTTTCTCCCGCCTAGTTTTCGGTCGAACGGACCCGATCCCTCTTAGTCGCGCATAATATTCTCATAACGGGAGATTACAAGCCCCCATAAGAGAAGATTACAATTTCCCGCGGCACAAGATTACGATGACCCCGGTGAACCGTGAGGCGAAGGGGGAGGGGCGGACAGTCTGCCACCCTTAGCAGTTTGCACGTAAGTTCGTGGCCAGGGGCGTTCGTCGGATCACGGAATAAACGAGGCGGTGACTGTAATCGGGGACGAAAGGTTTTCACCGGTCAAAGCCGTTGAGAAAGAGCCCGATGATGCTGTTGTTCGTTGTATTCGCTTCCACGACCCTTTTCTGTCGATTGGGAATCGATTGTAGAACTGTTGAGAGCTTTTCATTGTACGAGTAATATTAACTTTGTTAGTTAAGTACTTGATTTAAATTTTATGTAAAATATCCTTCATCTCTGGTTAATGTGGATATATTGTGTGTTGTTGTGATGGAGTTTAATCTCTCGAGGACGAAAATATTATCATATGAGAGATATTAAATTGCTCTGAGACGATAAATTGCAAACAAGTAATTTAAATATTCAAGTAACTGAAGGTTATAGCATAGTTTTCTTTCTACATTTATATATTATTATCTTTTTTATTTTTTATACTTCTATTATCTCTATTATCTCTATTATTTCTACATGTCTGCGTGTCTACATTTCTACATTTCTACATTTCTACATTTCTATATTTCTCCATTTCTCCATTTCCGTATTTCATATGCCTATAGTACATTTTTTACATGTATCTACTACCACCATTTCAGGATTTAACTTTACAATTTAGTATCCTTAGCTAAAAATTCTAAATATCTCAAAAGATCCCGTCCACAAACGATTAACCCCGAATGCTTTCTGTGCTTTCTAATATTTATCCTCCATAAACAAGACGTTAAACCGTGAAAACCGATCAAATAAATTTCCCAAACTCATATTTATTCGTCGATTCATAAATTTCAATAAAAATTGGCGATTCCAGCTGTCGCCATTACAAAAGAAAGAAGCTGGTATGTTGAGGCCCACCCAAGAATCTCGCCAAAAGCAACGACGAGAACCTCTTCGGGCCGAATCGCGAACAAAGAGCTCGTGTGCGAAGCGAACAGCAGAGGAGAAGCATCTATCCGCGAAAGAAACCTATGCGACGCTGGCCGACGCTAATTTTACACAGCGTCCTCATCCTTAACGCCGCCATGACACCGAACAAGCGAACCCCGATGGCGACGGTGCGTGACACCCACGCGGTGAACGTTGAAAACGGAAGAGTCGGTGCTAGCTTACGCTACCTTCAAATTTTATTGTTTTTAATCTTTTTTAATTTTAGGTTTTAACCCTTTATTATTAATGCAGCATTTTAGTAATATACTTGAGAAGAGTTGAAAATCATTATAATTTTGTTTATATGTGAATGGTTCGGAATAATAATTTAATTGTTATTTATGAATTCTCGAAGAAACAGTTTTTGTGAAATGTTTTAGAATGACTTAACATTTATAATATTAAAATTAATATTTAATAGTATTATTAGTAACATTTAATATTAGTATCCAATTAATTCAAGAATATTTCATAAAAGCTTCGTTTTCGAGAACTCAGAAATAGGAAATTGGATCAGTATTATTATGAGGTAGTCATGTGTATGTGTGATATAAAGTTGATTAAATAGTATTAGCTACTGGAATAAGATTGAATGTAGATTCAATCTTAAGTAAGAATTACGTAGATTTTCATAGAAGGTGATGTTAAGTATTGGATAAACGAATGGACGCCATGAACAACTATTTGATCGTGCAAACCAGCGGAAAAGCTACAGGCGAGAATGGTTTCCTAACGAGTTCCTACGTTCGACTACTTCCTAGTACAGTGTTGAGGAATGTGATCGTTTCCTCGAGCAAGGCCGCCCGTGTGATTAATTATCGATCAAGTAGATTATTAACTTGTTAGCTTGTTATCTTGTTGAGAAGTGAGTTAGTTTGATGGCTAACTATAAAATAGTTGTTCAGATTATTATTGTTCGTATTATCGTTAGCATTTCAACGCTAATTACAAATACTTCAAATTCTCTAACGTAATTCATTTTAAATTCACATTATTCGACTTAAAACTAACGTAAAATATAATTTCGAAAAAATAACTATCACGCAGATCCTACAATATAATGTTATATCAGAAAAATTTACGAACCTAAAGTTAGAACCTAAATTGGTATCCATTACTTTTTTTTACAATTTTTGCCTCTTTCAATTCTTTACTCAACACAAAATTTCTCGGCAATAACAAAACCAATAAAGTACCAAAATAAGAATTCAATATATTTGTATCAGCAAAGTCTTATTATGGGTCTGGACCCAAGGATAGTCGTTTGCAACGTTGTCAGAATCGCCAGTACCGCGAGGGGTAAGAAAAGTCCAGGTTGAAACATTACTGCAGCCCCGAAAAATCTGGAAAGGGATCACAAATGGGGGATTCGCTCAGCGTTCATCTTCCACAATTAATCAACCAGGTCCCGGCGACCTATCCGTGGCATGAAACGTCGCCGGATCGGTTCGAGTATTTCAGAGTGATCATTAATCAACGCCGGTGCGAAGAGAGCAGCATTCTCCGCCGGCATCAGATGGAAAGTTCAAGCTCGGTACCCGGTGTACTCGTTGTCACGCGATGTTCACGCCGTGTAGAACATTCGACCGTGACAACTGCGCCACGACATACGGTGTCCTGGCCTATGGCCTTGTTCATTTCGACCTGAGTTCACCAATAACGCTAATTTCAATGTCATCTGGATATTGAACTCTTGGAGAACAATTTTTTTTTTAGATATAGACACGACAGAAGTTCTTTAAAAACGATAGAGTGAACGGTTAATAAGTTTAAATTTGTTTTTCATTAAGTTAAATTGGTCACTTCTTTGATTACCTGCATTTTATATGAAATTTCCAAATTTATATCGAAACATACGTTTAGCACTGGATATGTCAGTCATCTGATCTATTCTATGACGAATATTCGAAATATTATAATTTGTGATCTGTTATCCCCAACTTCCGACTAAACACTTAGTTTCCATTTTAGGGAAGACAAACGATCAGAAATCTTCTTCCTAAAAATTTTACCGTGAAAGATAATATTTGATCTAATGAAATATCGAGCAACGCTGAATATCAATGAATTAAGCGATTTAACTCATAATAAATTCCTACAAGCATTATGATATATTCAATTTACAATTAATTTAACTTTAAAGCTACCAGACGGGTCAAAATGGCCCATTCCTAATGTCATTTTTTTGCAATTATTAAGGATAACAGGTGTTTCTCTAAGAAATTGTTAAAAGAAATTGATTTAGCGATATGCAAACTGAATCATTAAAGACTCAATAAATACACTCTTGCAAATTGTATGGAGGAATTTTAAAAAGTCGATTTAACTGCTCGGTAGTTTTAGTGTTAAAAATTACTTGAAGATAATAACAAATACAAGCACCTTCAACGCAACAATCTCCAACGGAACACACGAGGAACCCAAAAATCAATGAAAACCAAATACAAACACAAACAACTACACCCATCGTTCCGAGTTAACAGCTTTTAAATTGAGTTCGAAGCTCCGATATTATAAGGCAAGGGGTTAACGGCGGTATTACGAAGGTAATGGCGGCGGAAGATGACGCGGACGAGCGAAAAATCGAAGACCGTGACGGTGCCACGGCACAGCACCGAGGAAAAGGCCGTGCCCCGGAGACGACTGCTTTCACGTCGTTTCCGGCGCGTGGAAGTGAGTCGTCGGTCTTTTCTTCTGAGATTAACAAGGTCACGTACGCCACCGGGGCGAGATTAATTATCGAGCAGCGCGATGTAAGACGAACACGCTGGGAATAGTGATCGCGCGCGCGCGATCCTCTTTCACTTTAATTGGAGAAACCAATTTACCACGCGGACCGGAACAGAAGACCGAGTTTCTGAATGATTTAACTCGGACGATGCGTAATAGTTCTCTACCCTTCGCGTCGCTCCTAACATTCGTTAGGTGTCCGGGGATAAGTTATCTTAGAACTTAATGAATCCTCTCGGGATAGGTATTATTCGCGCAAGATGGATTCTTGCGTCTGCGTTCTGTTGAGAGGATTCTAGCTGCCTTTGAGGCAATTTTGGGCGCACAAGTACCTTACACGACGTGATGGACTATTTAGAAGCTAAAAGTGCATAAGGGCAAGGAAAATAGAATCAATTTTTCATGTGTTCATTGTTCATTGTACATTATTCATTCTTCGTTCATCATTACTCATTCATCATTCTTCATTTTTCATTAATGATTTTTTCATTTTTCTTTTCCATTTTCTATCATTACAACTGATTTTGTTGTATTTTGTTTAGCTTGAGTTCTTTGCTACGACTATCCCAATAACAAGAATCTGTCAAAACATGTAATATAATTGCTCAACTTGCTCATGTGCACTTTTAGCCTATGAGTAGTCGGTTAAGACGTGACAGACCTAATATTGGTAGCTAGAAATATTGTTATGAAAACGAGTCCTGAGCCCTGAACTTCGAAAGCTATATTTAAGGTTTTAATCTCTTTGAGACTTTGAGACTTTTTAACTCTTAGAGCTAAAACGTTCAGCTGTAAAAACTGGTCAGAACATAATCATTGATATTTTAAGTGACAAGAGCCGAATATTAGGTTGCCGGTGTACATCAGGTGTTTTCTACTGGCACTTCGCATCATGGCGTCGTTTAAAGGGAGTTTTCAGTGGCCACCGGATGTTGGGCAGACTTCGTACACTTCTAATAACGACAGTCAAGCGTGTATACCTGTGTAGCTGCATAATGAAAATTGTGTTGGAAATATTTAATTATAAATTCGTTCGATATTAGAGGGACGTGTTAAATTAGTCCTACGTGCGACGAGGGGACGGTTAAAATGAATTTCACTTGTATTACCGTGTAACTTTGCTGAATAATTAGTCGCCGAGTTTCGGGGGTGTAGTTCTATAATGCTGTAAAGCCTTCTCTATAAGTCTATTCAAGTTAATAGACTAGTTTTTTGTGAACTATATATACTACAAGAAGAATTATTCAAAATTAAAATGAATTTCATGCGATTGCCTGAAAATATTTCCGACTTTGTTCTCTGATAATGAATGACACTTTAATGAACCTATAATCAATTTCCAATCAGTAACAAACTGTAAAAAACAAAACAACTATATTTCCAATATTCAATTTATATTCCCAAAATGCATTACAATTTTCGAAATACAACTATTTTTACAATTTTCACCACAAACTCCTATACAAAATCAATTATAAACATAAGCCATAAAACATAAAAAACAAAAATATTGAAATGAAACAAAATCATCTATTACCGATTCACTAAAAAAATGATAAGTCAAGATAAAAATTCACTATCCTAAGATTCAAGGAACAAGAAAACAACACACTTGCAGTGCGAACGAAGATGTCAATCCGGAATTTTTCAGAGACCCCAGCAGATAAACGTGTTTAATATCCGCGACACGGTGGATGGTTAACACCGCGCTAATCTTCGGCCGCGTATTTATGGGCCCGATGAACCGGGGTCCGCGTGCTTGTTATCGCGCTGCCAGCAATTACTATCGAACGATATTTATCGCGCATGGCTGACCGAATGGGAATCTCCTCTGACGCGGCCCGTTTTTATCTGTGGCACCCCCTACCAGCCCACCGTGCTTTGATTCGTTGATTTGTTGCCGCAGATACAAATAATGTATCGATGAACATGATGCATCGATCGTTTCATCTTTGTTTCATTTTTTCCGGGGAAATAACAATCGATTACAAAACGCGCCACCTTTTGTACGGAATCGAATGAATTTTCAGCGATACCAACGGTGAAGCTTTAATCGCGAATAGGTGATATATGCAGGGATGAAAACGGGGTAATTTTTGTGTTTTGTTCGATACCTGTAATGGTATCTGTTTTATATATTTATTTTTTTCATATTGGTATGCAATACAAGTTGAAATTGTTATTTGTTTTTTACATTTGGTATTATTGTATGTTCATAGTTAATACTAATTTATAATTCAGTATTTTTGTAGGTGTTTTCTTACAACTGTAAAGGTTGCTTTCACCCCCTCAATAGAAGTACCCATCAAAAATACATTTTAAATATATCTACAATAGCTGTATTCTACTAAATGTTCATTAAAATTAATGATTATTAATCCTACATACACCCACCCGGTGTAACTAATAAAAATAGGTCAGTCTATAAACTTCTACTGAAATTTCTAAATAATAATTACAGTTCCAGCGAAACGATTGCGAACTCGCGTTGTCGTGATTACGTGCTTTCGGTTAGATCACCGCAAGCCTGACGTAACTAGAGGCAACCCGATGACCGTCCGGGGACGGTGGAGTTCCCGGTTTAAAGTTTCCCACGCGAACTTCGCTAATCAATGCCGCCCCCTCCCGGGCCCGTCTGCCTTGCCTCGAACAAGGATAAACCGTCCCGACCTAATTTACCCGATTTCGCCTAACGACAACGGTATCCGTGTCTCGGAGACGGAAATGATACCTTTCGCAGGCGTATCGATACCCGGATAGCATACGGACTTCGATAGCTTGACGTTAAACGTGCACGATGACGTCACAATATTAATCGACAGAATTGTAACTAATTTGTAGATTAATATTTTGAAGATTTTTGGTACATTATTTCAATGATTAAAGTATTATAATTATCGTTGTACTGAAATATAGATTATTATGCGAATGGATTGTGCGTAATACGTTTTTGCGCAGAATAACGCACGAAAGAGAGCTCGTAAATTTGGATAACTAGAGATTATCAATGCAATCTTCACGATAGAAACGTAGTACTACGTTCACCTATTAACCACTTGACCTACAATATCGTCTTAGACTCGCGACGAAAATTATAAACTGAATTTGAGAAGTCTGCGTGTTGATTTAGTTTTTTTAAATATTCCTTTTCCTAATAAATTATTAACGATAAAGTACTTAATCGATCGTAGTTAAAAAATAAATCATAGTGCAAAGAGTAAAATAATGTAGTCATATATCCCACAAAAGCTCTATTATACTTAACTCACCAACAAGAAATCCAAGAAACGGTTTCAGGATAAACGTATTACTATGTTCTAAAAGTATATAACGCACTATTACATTTCGTTGTAAAAATACTCGTATCTCCATGATATGCAACATATCATGCACGCTATGAATAGTTGAACCTAATCCAGAAGAGCCTCTGAAAAATAACATCATTAAAAGAACGTAATAATACGTTCTGCCGGGATACCTCTATCATCCATCCGTCGCCCATTACTCCGCTGGAAATTGGCTCGGCGAGATGTGAACTCTTCTCCGGGTGAAACGGATAAGCGAGCACCGCGCGATCCGGCGAATCCCGTAACATGGCGTTTCGAGGAGTCGACGGGCTGCTCTCTCCGTATCCCGGGATATATTTAGTATCAGCAAGAGGCCGGGGTTCCTCTCGCCTTCCAGGTTTTATTGCTCCCGGGGGAGGTCGATGAAAAACTGCGCTGGGCTGCGTGTGAATTACAGAAACGTCTTCTTCTCGCGCAACAGTTATGCCATGCACATGTGTGTAGTGCGGAGATGACAAGTTAGCTACCGGGGCGAGTAAAGGCAAGGAGCTAGGCTTTGTTTGTCCCTTGGATGCTTTTGTAGCTCCTTGAAGACATTTCCAGTGCTTTGTTGATTCGTAGATGTGATAGTTTCTTAATAATGAGATATCTGCATTCTATTGACTAGCCAACTTCCTGTGTTGACACTGTGGATGTCTTTTGGTTAATACTGAAGACATGTGAAATATGGCAGTGTTATTAGACTCTAAACAATGGTAGATCAATGAAGCATTAGTCAGATGTATATTTATTTGTTCAGTCAACTTCTCATCTCAAGAAGGTGAGACTATTAGAGTATTAAATGATTAAACTATTAGGCTATGAGGTGACAACATACTCAACGACTAGTACAATCTTTTTTACTGTTCAATTACCGTTTGTTTCTACTTCTCATGATGAAATATAGCTGGGCACGAACAATATAAAGAAACCTTTGTTATATCAATAGATTGTTGTTAACATTATACATAGTGACATTGTTAACATAGTAACGGAGAGAAAAGGATTTGAAAGAATTAAAAAGAACCAGGAACTGAATGTTATCCCTGAAAGGTTAAACAGTGTATGCTGGGGCAATGAAACCAACGCTTCCAACCAATCAGACCAACCCTGCCCTGTTCAGCCAACTTATCATCTCCGTGCTATACGTTCGTATGTATAGACCGAGAACGAAGATGAGTTGAACGGGCTCGGCTGAGTTTTCGTTCGCCCGCAGGCCGAACGCAATTCGTCCGAGCTGTCGCGGCGGGCAGATATGAAACGGATTAAAAATGTAACGGTGAATTTGCACCGTTCGCCTTGCCCGGCCGCGCTACCTAACCTGAGGTGTACCTCTGGACAGCTTCCGGCTCTCGACATTTGAAACTAGGTCACCGGTAGTGCGTGTCGTCGCTTGGATCTCCTCGGCCCGTGACGTTTTGCAGACGCTGATTGATATTAATTGTACAGCGGAGCGATTCGAGCGCTTATTCTTATCCGATTTTCAGCGGAGGACGGGAATTCGCCGTGAATGATTCAGTCGCTTGCGGAGATTTTGACCGATCTGAGTGGGAACGTCAGAGGAATGATAGAGGAATGTACATGAGACTAATAACGAGGTACTGCTGTGCTTTTTATTTTTGAAACGTAAAACGAATCGCTTATTAATTGGTTAGGTCTTAAAATGACGAGGTCAATGAATTGGTACAATTAGAGAGGCACTATTGTACATCTTCTACTTGAATTTATAAGAATATTCGAGTAAATAACTCTCTGAAAATGAAGATGCGAATAAACTGACAGTTCACGAAGGGATAATCTATCCTGTGACATGGAGACCTGAGTTCACTAATAACGCTAATTCTAATGTCACCTGGATATTGAACTCTTGGGGAACAATTTTTTTCTGTTAGATATAGACACGACAGAAGTTAAAGTTGTTAAGTTGTTAAGTTAAATTGGTCACTTCTTCGATTACCTGCATTTTATATGAAATTTCCAAATTTATATCGAAACATACGTTTAGCACTGGATATGTCAGTCATCTGAGACAATTAAAGAGGCACTTCTGTACATCTCAATTTTACAACCTACGGAAACTACATCTTCAACAATTTCCTCTCACAAATAATCACTGTATTTAATAACGAGAAGAGAATCAAGACAATTAGCAAGCCTCTACCATGCTTGTTCCCAAATCCACACACAAATTGGACGTCGCTGATCGATTTAACCAGCCAAGAATTCGAACAGGCCGAGGATTAACGGAACAATGACTAATCCAGACGGACGTGCGAAGCATTCTGGTTTATTAGTCGCGCGAACCGCGATATCCCGTTCTATAATATCTGCGTTTCGCGCTGACCATAGCAGACGTCAACGCCGGCTACTAGAAGCCCGATTATGCTCGCTCAATTAGACCAGTTTCCTCTTTCCCTCTCGCCTCTCCCCGCGCAGAGCGGGCAACAATGGAGACCCGTTAGAACTGCGCGAAACGTTGATGGCTCTCGGATTGGCTCGCGGGCCCGCCTAGTTGTGCCGTAAACGCGAATAAACGGCGCGGTTGTCTATTAACGTTTCTCGCCGATTCCTTAGCCCCTCTAAAATAATAATAATGATCATAAGAGTGAATTATAGAATAAAATAGAATTAAGTAAAATAAAAATATTAGATGTAGAAATGAATTCTTAGTTTGGAAAGTGATCCTTAGTTTAGACAAGATCGTAGATTTTCCAATATTCAAAACATTTATTGTTATCGAACTTCCAAATATTTCGATAACATTTTGAAAATCAAAACTAGAATTAAAATCAACAATGGTTCATTTGAATTTGATTCATGAATTTTGTATTGATTTATTTTATTAGTTTCTATTAACAGAGGATTCGAGGTTAAATTAATAATGGACTCAGTTAATTCATTTCCGCAATTGATAATGTATCGTTTTTCTATAATCACATGGGAAGGTTATAAAGCGTTTTTTATTAACAGATCGCGGTGTTTTATGGGTTCACGGTTTATAAGCAGGGCAAGACAAAACAAATATTGTAATGAAGTTTTATGGAAGCGTTCTATTACCTCGAGTGCGCTACAAACTTCAACGAAGCAGTCTGGGGTATAAGTAATTGGTTTTTTACGTTGAATTAAACGTACCGTTGGAAAAGTTATTAGAATATAGCTAAATAAGAGCGCCACGTGATTTTATTTCCCCTTTGTTTAAAAAACGAAGAGAGATTTTTAATTCTTCTGTATTCACACTTGCGTCAGAACATGCCGATTAATAAGTTGACTGTCTCAAAAAACATCAATGTTTTATGTGTCACTTATTTTTTTCTGTAGCAAAAATAAAGGGGGAAAATGATTAAAAATTTTGGTATCACAATATTTACATCACAATATTATTTAGTTATACTATTATCACTATTATTAACTATTATTAACTATTATTTACGCTACTCAACATTTTATTTAACATCAGTTATCTTACAAGTTACAATTATTTTCTTGTAATTTAGGAGCTTCGGTCATTGGTGACCGTTATGGCAGTCAACGTGTTAATAATAGAAAAATAGTCTTAGATTTGAATCGAAAATAATTTAGTGACGTTTAATTTTTGTAACTTCCCTATTTGGACTTGCTCACGAGTCTGTCTCGATATTACATGGTAAAGGGATGAACAATTGTAATGTTCAAAAACATTCAATACTTACTTTACGTCGTCTTCGTGGAAATTCTCGATGCAGAATTGTACAATATGTTTCAATTTATGCTATAAGTATCAGTAAAGGGTTGTCTGGAATGGATAAAAAAGGTGTGCGGCACTATAATACAATATAAAACAATCCATAATACAGATAAATACAGATAAATAATCGTAGTTAATAAATTAATCCCAAAGAACCGGAAGGCGAGCGGGATAACAAAATTTAAAAAGCTACTAGGCCGGATTAAATTCGATCGAAACGAATATTCCCGGCCGAGGGAGCGCATGGGAATGGTAATCGGTGGCTCGTTCCAAAATCCCATAAATTCGGCACAAATTTATTTCGCGGTCAATGAGGGCCGGTGTTTCGCGCGGCACGGACACCTGAATCCGTTGCTCTCGTTGTTATCGTGCGTTCTCCTGGAAATATTGCGGAGCAGTGGTTCTCAAAGTCGCGAAAAATATTAAAATTCGAGAGTGTTTCGGTTACCATGTTGAACGCCGTACGATTTCATACAGCAAAATACACAAAATGGTAAAGATGTAATATTAAATCATTTGATTGAATCGCGTTATTATTATTGCACGCTCATCTTGATCAATGTCGCCGCATTAGGTAGTATTGTTCGTAATACACAAATATTTTCAAATAATCTCCGTTTAATTGAATGAACTATATCAATTCGATTTGGTTGGGGGTCACCGGTGACCCCCATGGCATTCAACGTGTTAAAGAACAATGTAAAATTTGTTATTTAATGATTTGTTGTGTTTGATTATAGGTGATTTTAGTAAATGAATGGGTCAGAATAAATTATTTTTGAGAATGTGTTTTGTTCATGGAAGGTTGAGAATCGTTGTCATAGAGTTTAATGGTATCACGTTCGACCGAGTTTCCCAACAGATTTTGCGTTGAGCTTCTGATATTCTGTTGCCCGTGTTGTAGAGATAGATGGGGAGATAGATGAATAGAGAGATATGTAGGTAGGCAATTATAGATAGACGGATAGATAGATAAGTAGATAGATAGATGGCTCGGTAAATAGACAGTTGAATGGATAGGTAGATAGATGAATTGATGAACAGATTGCTACTAGGTAGATAGTTAAATAGATAGATAGAACGATAGATAATTAAATAGATAGATCGATAAATACGGACACTTAGACAGATATATAAGTAATTAGATAGATAATTAGATGAAAAGGTAATGGGTAAATAACTAGACGCCTAGATAGATAAATACATAGATAGATAGATAAACAGATAGATACATAGGCACATAGATAGATAGATAGATAGATAGATAGATAGATAGATAGATAGATAGATAGATAGATAGATAGATAGATAGATAGACAGATAGACAGATACACAGATAGGTAGATAGATAGACAGATAGATACACAGATAGATAGATAGATATATAGATAGATAGATAGATAGATAGATAGATAGATAGATAGATAGATAGATAGATAGATAGATAGATAGATAGATAGATAGATAGATAGATAGATACATAGATAGATGGATAGATAGTTAAAAGAACACTTAAATAGATATATAAATAGATAATTAGACCATATATTATTGACGGTACATTAACAGGGTAATGAAATAATACTGAACTGTGGAAATCGTAGACGACAACACAAAGTAAAAATACGTAATATGTTGATAAACATTGTCAGATAAATACAACCATCTTCTCGAATCACTCGGAGACATTATATTATACTTTCAATGCGACCTTACGCGAATCAAGCTATTACAACACTTTTATATTCAGAATTTGATACTCTATCGATCTATGGTACAAAAAGTAGGTTATTCCATTAAAAAAAATCAAGCTCACCCTGTATAAATAGATCGATGGATAGACAAATACATAGATAGAAACACGAAGAGCTAAATAGATAGATAGGCGGGTACTTAAACAGACAGATAAGTACATAGATAGATACATAGAGAGATAAACAGATACATAATTAGACGGATGGAGAGGGCCGGGAAGAGAGAGATACACACAGCGGTACGCACGCGCCCGTATGTTTAATTCATGGCGACACATTACTCATTCATTCATGCGATCATGCAGAAGGCACTTCCGAGAAGAATGCCGTAACAAGTTTCTGGAAGAGGCCTTTCCTATTACGCTCTCCTCTCTATCGTTCCGCGGGTTTCGCTGCGCGCGCGAAGCCTCGAAACGCCGCTAAGAGGATAAAAATCGCCAGTAAATCTCTCCCGAGACAAAATGAAGGGAACGGTGCGCCTGGAGGATCCATGGACACGTAGATAAAACCTCTTTGCAAACTCGGCACATCATTCTACGAATATACACGGAGGAAAATGGAAAATCTATCCAAAAGGAATTTTCTTTTTTTTACAACATTAGCAGTTGATAGGGGGAATTGATGTTTTTGAAAATGATACTATTATTTTCAGTACGGTTAAAAATATATAATTACATTTGAGAAAGTGACTTTGAATAACTTTAACAATTTTATTCGATAGAAAAAAATATTATTTTTTAATATATTATTTACACAAATAGAACTCTATAGAACCTATTCCTCATTACAAAATTTATTTATAAATTCAAAATTATTTATTAATAATTCTGCTTTCTCAAAGTATCCAAGAAAAAAACATTTTTCACTTACTTCAATTACAAACAAAAACCGAATCGAACATTCCTCCCAAATCTATTTCAAATTCTCATGAAATCAAGCAAACATCCCTGCAACACATCCCCCGCGTTAAAATTAGTCTCACAATTAAATCCATCGACGTAACAACTGGCGCAACTGCGATTCTCGACTACAGCGAATAATGTTCTCGAGCCAGAGCTACTTCTCTTGGAACTAGCGAAACGCATCAGCGTCGTAGAACGATCAACGAACTTGCGTCGTATTTCTAATTAAATTACCGAAAGCGGCGGGGGGATCTGCGAAAGTTCCCGGCAGGGGAACGAACGGCCCACGTCAATTTCCACGGTCGTTTAAACGAAAACAGAGCAGCGCGCAGCGGGCCGAAATCGTCAAACACTAGGCATTCGACGGAAAAATAACTATTTATTTTTGTACTGTTATACCATTGTTCTACTTCTACTATTATTTAGAAGAAATATAAATCCAAGTTTTGCAACGTAAAATCATATTTTGCCTAGGTTCGAGATGGCCCACTTTTGCTGACAGAACTATTATAACATAAATATCGCCAGTGGTTAACTAAGCAAAGTATATTTATGAAAGTAAATTATATGTACGACAAACAGTTAACTATGCAGCTGTGCAAGATTTAATATACCAACAAAAACGATTGAAAATGTAGATATTTGTCAATCTAAATTAGATCAGTCTATTTCATCTGGAATTACCCAATAACTCAGTAAACTTTATTTAAAGGTTTACCAAAATGTACTATTAAAATTAATAATAATTAATGACTAATTATATAATTAAGTTAATATTAAGGTTTTACTTTGCCAAATGTTAATACTTATTTATTCTACAATAATAGTAAAAGTATAAAAGTAGTATAATAAAAGCAAAAAATTATTTTTCTGTTATTTATGTGTAGTGTTTGATGATTTTGGCCCACAGTGCGGCACAAGTCTTCGTGTCTAACGTTACATGTACACGCTGCGAGTACAATATTTCAGCGACCAGTACAGCAATGCGAGCTTATTATCGCGAAGTACCCGCCAGCGATTATTAAACGGGCTAATCTCCTGTTCCGACACAGAAAAATACTTGATATTCCTGGTTTTTTTTCTTAATTTTGCTTTCCCTTCTTTGCTTGTCTCGTCTGCTTTTGATTTGCCGTGAGGGTAGGTTTGTTGCGCGATGTTTTTTGGTGTTTTTAGGGGATCGTGGATTGTTGGGTAGTTATATACGACTTTAAAGAGAACTGAGACGAAATTTTGTTAGATTTTAGAGTTTTCTGTTTTTCTTTTTCTAGCAGTGGAGAATTTGATGAAGTTGTTTTAATTTGGTGGAAAATTATAGAAATTGAAAAAGTGAGATGAACTTTAAATAGAAGTTTTGTTATTTCAAAGGTTTCATTTAATTAGCGAAGCTGTTAATAGGATTCGATATCATTTGGGTTAGAAATTGAATCTTCTGTGAAGATTTTCATTGCAATGGTGAATATAATGTGGATTATTATAAATTCTCAGCAAAGATCAGTGAATAAAGTCCACGTTGAAAAAGAACTGAATAAATTCGATGAAGTTTAATATTCCTCTCTCGCTGAGCAAGAAAGTTCATTAAAGTAATATTCTCCGGTAACGAAGATTTCTATTATAATTGTTACATCACGTTCGTTCCACTAAGAAACCTAACTTGCACTCCGTAATAAGTTATCCGAGAGATTTATTATCAATTTCCTCGGATACTGTATCAACAACCTCAACTTAAAGTAAATGAATCACGCCATTCGCATCTTTCCTTCGTCATTAATTATTCAAATAACAATAGCCTCGTTTCTCGTGAATATTCCCTGCAACAAACAACAACGAACAACGGTATCCGCGAGCAGCCAACCTTTTCCCATAATTCATTATGAACAGAGAAAAAAAACCGTGCTTTAACCTGTGATAATTAAAAGAGATCCGATACGGTATCCGTTAAACTATGAATTTTTATTAACTTCGAATGTTTCTCGCGAAAGAAAAAACTCCTATATTCCACCAAAGATTCAGCGAATTTTCAGATAAGTACATTAATTAATCTCGCGAAGATAGTAACTATATTATTCTTATAATTTCTGAAACGAAACTTATATATTTCTAATAAGCATATTATAACAATTTACTTCAATATTCAATATTCATAGCTACAAAACTATAATTCTCTTCAACGGATACCAAATGATAAAATATTTCCACTTAACAAATTCACAAATCCACAAATTCAATTTAAACATCTAGTGCTACTTTTCACTCGATATCTCAAAAATTAACTTATTTCAAATTTTCAAAAGTAATATACCACACAAATAATCTAAATTCTTATTCTACTTAGTTACAAAATAATGGAAAATAGTCTTAAGTCCTGTTTCAACTACTCCAACAATCGCGTCACGAGTTTCCTGGTGCTAGCGAATTTCTTAAGGATCGTTCTCAGGCGTTCCAAGCTCCGATACTTTCACCTAATCGATCGCCGGGTCCGCTGAGTGATTTATAGGGATATTAAAATTGTTCCGGCGATGCTGCTCTCTCTCTCTCTCGCGATCTTAGCGCAGACCTAGGCGAGACGTTTCCTTCGGCGTTTTATCGTGCTTATTTATGAAACCAGAGGAAACGACACTTTCGGCCAGAAACCGTCACGGCTATCTCCCGTCCGGGTACATCGACCGTGGCCTGGCCTAACCCTTCCTTCCCTCTATGACCGAAATTTTCCTTTTTCCCCCCTTTCTTCTGCCTCTTTGGACACGCTCAATAAAAGAGTTCCCACGATCAAAGGGATGGGGAAACGTCGAATGAAGAGATAACGGGAGATAAAAAAGCAACCGTTTAGATCACACCGATATCTTTCACTGGCAATTTGGGCTGTCTACAGGGTGATTAATATTAGAAATGTTGCTAGAGAAATTGTGTACTACTATTGAATTGATTGGTTAGTTGCGTGTTGCAAGAAAATTGACAAGAAATATTTACTTTGTACTGTGTTATTTATATTACAGAAATTACTACATGCGATTAACTTTTATTTTTAAGTAAATAATTAGGAAATTCTTAATAACTCGATAAAACTATTAAACTCAAATTCATTTTGAGAGAAACCCCAAACATTCTCAAAATCTAAATCACAAATTAATATTCCATCACAAAACGATTTCAAATACACTTCACAAATCCATCTCAAATATATCACTCATAAATAACATGGAAGAAATTACCATTTACTTTCAAAAATGCCTTACAAAAGCTTTCGAGCCACCAATTTATCCATATTCAAGGCAAATCAACATAGCAAGAAAACAATCATTTCTTATTTCCAAAAATGCTATATGAAAGTTGTGGCACCACCAATTTATCCATATTCAAAAATGCTATATAAAAGCTTTCAAATCACCAATTTAGCCATGTTCGAGACATCTAACTCAGACGAGACGAGAAATCGTCACGATCGTTCCCGGGACAGGCCGATATAATAGTTCACCCGTTTTCCCTGTGAAATCCTGACTGAATCGGGTCGTATCTTATCGAGCGGCAGCGGCAGGCCGGTTCTTTGAGGTACGAACACCGACGGCTGCCTCCAAGGCAGAAAGAGAGTATCGATCTGCAACATCTGCGACATCCTTGTTCGTTCGGCTGCTCAAGAATTATTCAGTTCACGAGTCCCCGCGTCGCTACAGGCCGCCTCTTTATTTCGTCGAGGCCTCTCCTCACCCCCCCCCCCCCCCCTCCCTCACTCCTCGCCACTCACCCTTCGACCCCCTTCACCTACCGACGCCGTGAATCTTCTTTTTTTTCCGCCCCCACTACGGCGACAGCGTTTCCGTTCCCCGGTGCCAAAGATCACTGCAATGAATACGCTATCGCTTGTTACTCGAAACTGCGGCCGAATGTGTAACATCCATCTCTTGAACGTTCAACGAACCCTCCCTTCCCTCTTTCACTCCCTTTTTCCCCTATTTTCTCGCTTTTTCGGTAGGAGATGTATTTGGGATTTTTAGGTGTACTCGGTGCTGGAGAGGCTTGAATACTGGTGAATTTTATGTCGGTTTTTGATTAATTTTAATTGCTAGATGTTTAGTCAGATGTTTCTTTTTTTTGAGAGAGATGTATTTCGAATTTTTAGGTGTTAGTTCTACGATTACTTCAATACTAAAGAATGTTAGGTATATTTATAGATGATATTGTAGAGGATTTATATATGGTAGATTTTAATTGCTAGATATTTGGTAAACAATGTGTCTTTGCTCTTTTGCTATGCTGCATTCTGGTTTTTTAAGATGGAAGGCTTATTTATATTTTATATTAAGATTACTGGTAGTAATTTCATAGTATTTAATAGTAATTTATATTTTACTATTCAGTATTTTAATATTTTGAATGATATTTATTATCTAGACCAGATATAATGGAGACTGATGTAAATTGGTGAAATTTTGGAGACTGATGTGTATCATTTAAACTTCTGGTTTTTACTGGGAATATTTCATTGCTGTTTCGGGATTTATTAAAAATAACTTTAATAGGTGAATGCACCGTTTGTATCGATTGCCTCGCGACAGGGGTGACGAACTGCTGCGGCTAACTTCCCCTACTTTAGTCGATGAGTCGCAGGAGAAACTATCCCCTCCATGTATGCACTTCGCTTGGCCGAGTTACAGGCTTGTCTTTGTTGTAGAGGGTGCTAAAAATTTGTATTGGCTATGTTGAAATCCAATATATGAATTATCATCCTCCTTAGTTTCGATTAACAGTCTAATACTTTTAAATATTGTGCGCTGATTACGATTAGCAATGCACTGACTGTTCAATATAATAAATGAAATAAAATATTTAATGTCATGAAAACAGTAACCTATTAAATATAGAAATTATAATAAAATGTTCTACAGTACTCCACAAATATTCCAATTATTCCGCAATGTTCCATAATAATATTATAATAAACATTAACAATATTATTAAAGAAATAAGATTCATTAAGGATAAACGATAATTAAAGAAATATGTGCATCCTTTCATTATTCATTATTATCTAAACAACATAGAAATATTTTCTTTGCAAAAGCAAAGAACGTAAGAAGACAATCAAATTAGCGAGACTTCGAAAAATCACAGTCCAATTAATCAAGATTCGACTCTATAAATAAACGTACTTGGAAGCAGGATTTCTACGAAAAAGAGATCACTTTGCACCGATCTTAAAATCCGCAGTGTTTACAATATCAAGCAAGCCGAAGCTCGTTATTTCGGGTCGCGACGACCGCGTAGTGTCTTTTAATAGACTTATAAATTCCAGTCCACCCTGATATTGCGTAACGACGTCATTTGCCTCGTAAACGCGAGCCATTACGAGGCGACGCGGTGTAATTTCTTTCGCGGAGGACCAGCGCACAGTGCAGTATTTGCCCGATCTGAGCGGCCAAAATTAAAGACAGGTTTGTATCAAGTCTTTACAAGAAAATATGAGAATATAATATAATAATATACAATAATATGCAATTATATGCCATATATCATATATTACATCATGTAATATACAATTGTTTAATGCATTGATATTCTATAAATTTTCTATACTAGTCGGCAAAATTAAAGAATCATAATATTTCTGTTGAAAAATTGCCGAAATTGAAAGTTATGTAAATTTGTTTCGAAGTATTAAACTTAATGATCTTAGAAAGTGACTTTTCAAGTGGTGTGTCGCGGTAAACAAATCACTCTAGAACGAAAAGGCGAAAGTATGCAGGGGATTTTGTTTCTAAATAACAATCTCAAAACCTTACTGAATACAACAGTGCTTGAAAGAATGCCGGGACACATCCTGATCTGTGACAAAATCATTCGTGAAATTGCATAACTGTATGAAATATCGATGATGTATTAGTTATGTTAAATGTCGATATTTCCATAAAAATTCATGGTAAAAAAGTAACAAACTATTAAAGGTAGAATGAATATTTATCTAATAACTTTGATACTGGAGAAAAATTTGTACAACTTTTCCAAAACATATGAAAAGTTTTGCGAGAAATTTACAGAGTAAAATGTATAGTCGAAAAATGCTTAACTTCTGGGATAGCGCAGCACTTTTCGAGTGCTCTAAAGATAAAAAATTTGTAGGACATTGCTCCTCACATATTCAGCTATCTCAAACAGCAAAAATTTGTCGTTTTAGGTAAAGTTTTTAAAAGGGACTTTTAGCCGCCGAAGTCGGGCGTATAGTCCACTGAGCAGCGGAGAAAAGATAGGAAAAAGAGAGCGGGAAAGATGTCACTACAGCGCAGAAGGACGCGCGAATCCTTGGTCCTCGGGGAAACTGGGCCACGCGTTTTTAAAATTAACATTGACTACAACTTTATGTATGACTCAGTACCGTTAACATCTTCGCATATGAATTTTCTCAGTATACACGGTATTCGTGAAATCCGAATCAAATATTAATTGTGTTTCTTTTTAATTATCCAGATAAAATTGATATTGTTTACTGAAGTATATGACTACTGTTTCTTGTTTATAAGTTTCCAATTTTTATAGTATATTTATGTGTGCGATGAATTTTTGAAAAAAGAAATTTAAATTTAGATCTAGAGTTAGATATAAATCTAAATTTAAATCTTAACCTAAATTTAGATATAATTTAAGAAGCAATCTGAAAATAAGTTTTCTTCTAATAGAACATGTTTAACAATAAAGTAACTCTTCCCAGTACGACCAACTGAGAAATTACAAACCAGGGGTTTAATTATCAATGATCAACCCCAAATATCAATCACCAACATCCTCAACTACATAATACTTATAACCAACAAAATTCATAACAACAATTTTGTTTTCGTTACAATGACAAATTAAAAATTCATATCATCATACCCATTATTTTGTGAAATTGTTGCACTCATCGTACTAAAAAGAGGCATTATCTTTTAAAATAAAAAAGAAAAAAAAAGTAAATTCAACGTTGGATCTTCAACGATCTAGTGCACTTACGAAATCTTCCTCTCTTCCCACGTGTTTTACTTAATTGGACGGAGATTTCAATTATTAGAAAGAGTTCCTTATCCGTGACGCTGAAAGTTTCGCGCAATTTGTGTAATGCAATTAGCCGGCCGGGCAAGCCAGTCAAGTTCGCCGCGGTGAAGCGAAGATCGCGTTCGAGATACAAATCGAAAACGGTAAATGAATTTTCCGGACGATTTAACGCGCAGCTGGAGAAGTATGTTCTTCTCTTGCGATCTAGACTGTTCGATCGCAGCCACGAATATCGTTTTCTGGATAAAAATTCTTTCCGTCTGATTACGCAAATGGAATTTCGAGTTGTAACGAGTTCGCTCGTGATCGTAAGTATATTATAATTCTGAGGATCCGTTTATGACTCATAGCGAATGAGTTTTCACTGAAAAATCCTTTAATCCGATTCCAGAGATGTGTAGTATGTCTGAGCTGTATCTCTTTTGTATCTTAATGTTTGGAAAATAAAATGAGACAGTTACTGCACGACGAGTTATAAAATATTAGAATAATTCAATTTTTATTCAAAATAAAATTAATCTCTTATCTCATAATAGAAATTTCAAACAGAGATATGTAACACTAGAACTATCGAGCAGTAAAATTGATTATTCTGTATTTTGTTATAAAATTTACACAAATACATTCATTAAGTTTTCAATTTCCTTATATCCCAGTTTGTATTTACCTAAATCAATTTATTAAATAATTTCTCAGAAAATGGTCTGTGTCTTTTCCAAAATTGCGAAAGGAGAGACACCAAATGAGTTATTTTAATTCATCTGGTAGTTCTAATGTTAAATACTTAATAAACACAGATTTCCCAGATTTCTAAATTCAAATAAAATATTATTCTCTTTTCACCAAGTGTTAACCGTCACAGTAAACCTAAATGTACAATAACCTACACCAAATGATCTAAAAATTCTTCCATATCTCTATAAAACTCCACCAACAGAACGCTTCTACCGAACTCAATTGCGAAAGCTCACCCAGCAATACAGAAACACCGAATACAACGACAAGGGCTATAAATTTCAACAGAAACACCCGTTACACAGATGTAATCATTCCTTCCTCGTGTCCTCGTAAAGAATCCTTTCAGCATCCCCGGAGGAACAGTTGTCAAAGGAAAAACGCGAGGACCGCGCGGGTGGTTGAATGGAACGCGTGCAACGCGCGGATTCGTGTGTCCCGGGCCACACGAAAGTGCACGCGATTCAGAGGGCACAGCGAACGGATCATCGGGTTTTATTGCCCCCGGCGGTTCCCGTGTCCCGTTCGCGGCACAGGAGTAAAGGGCTGCGCCGGAGGGCCGAAAACTGGCACGCGCTGCAGCCCGCGTCAAAGGATCCGTTCTGCTCCACTTTGTGCAACGTTTTTTCTCTTTGTAACAGAGTGGTAGGAGGATGAATGGAGAGACGCTTTTTCCCGTGGATCGAATCGTACAAGGACGCAGAGAGAGAAGGAGAAAGAGAGAATTCGGTTGATGTTACGGGGACACGATTGGCACGCGTTCTCGTTTGATTGCATTGTGACCATGGGGCTCACGATTCGTGTAGGTAGGTGTATACGTACAAGAGAACTGGGGAATGTTGCGCAACAAAGTTCATCGGGTACGGCAAAAGTTGATAGATTTCGTTTGAAAGGTATTGGAGTAGAAGCAATAGTGTACTGAGTTTGTTTCAGGACTCTTGTTCTGGCTGTGTTTGTTTTACTTTGTGTTGCATGGTCCTTTTGTGGCGATAGTGGTGTAGTTTTTGGTCTGTGTCGGGATGGTTTTATTTTTGCTTGGATACTCTTAGTCGTTGGCTACTTTCTTCTGTGTCTACTCAAATACTTTTCTTTTATTACTCGAATATTCCCTTATATCTATTGAAATACTTTCCTACTTCTATCTCTATAACTTCTCTCCTTTTACTCAAATACTCTCATCCTCCCTAATCAAATAGTTTTCTCACTACTCAAATACTCTTTTGCCTCTGTACTCAAATATTTTTCTTTTGGTACTCAAATACTCTTCTCTTTCTCTCTATACTTAAATACATTTTTCTTGCTACTCGAATATTCTCATCTTTCTATTAAAATACTTTTCTCCTACAAGTCAAGCAATCTGTCCTCTCTACACACACAACCTCACTTCCTATTCGAATATTCTCTTCCTTCTACTTAAATACTTCTCTCTTGGTACTCCAATACTCTTCTCTATCTAGTCATATAATCACTGTTATGATTCGAATACTCACCCCTCGTTACTCAAATACTCTTCACCCTCTATTCCACTTTTTCACTTTGCTGATTTTTTATTAAAGTTTTCGGAATACAAAGAATACATGTTCAAAAAGTGACGTGCTTATCGCCGAATGCTAATTGACCAGACCCAACAATCGTCTAATTGATTTCTCAAGTGATCCCTCCGTCAAATCAGCCGACTGTTTAATGCAATCCGCCGGGTCGCGTATATCGGATAAACCGTATCGCGGATTGCGTGTCATCGGCGTCACGCTTAACACGGTACCCGCGTGCCCGCGACTATTCTCGTTATCACCGAAAGATCGAGGGAAACGCGATTACCGAGCATTCATTCATCGATACCAGCGTTCGCTTCTTAATTGAATCGGCAATTGACCGGGTAATAACGTCTCGGCGAGCGTCGACGTAATCGCCTGGATTCCGTTCGTTATATTTTCAACAAACATCGTGGCATTTCACGGATGTGATGCTATTTTGAATCCCTAATTGTCGCGGATATTTTATTATGAATTACCAAAGCAATTTTCCCTCCAATTTATTCAGTAAACTTCAATAATAATTGCTTTGAAACTTCAACGTTCATGAGTAATAATTCATGCTTCAACTTCAAATCATTATGTGAATTCAGGTTCTTACAACTGAAACTCGAAAGAACTGAAATTGAATGAAATTTTGTTTTCTCATGAATTTAGTACAAATCTTGGTGAAAATTATTTCTAAAAGATATGAAATTGTTATAATGTAAAAAAGAATAAGTGATAAATGATGGTTACAATTAAATTATTAATTACAGATGGACAAGTAGAATATTCTAAAATAACCTAATACCTCAGAATAAATCAAACCGAAATCTAATATAAAAATAACTCAACGAACAACAAAAGTAAAACCATATACATTTAAATAAATTAAATTTTAAATTCCCACCGATCTTCGATCAATTCTACTTCGATTTCTAACCGTACCCTGTTTCCTTGAAGCTAACACGATTCTGTTATTCGCAACAGATACAGATTCGCGATACCATCGAATCAATGGGCGGCCGATTATAAAGGAGAGTCGGTCGTGGGCCGCTAGAACAGGACTGTTATCTACTCAGATGGTTCTCTCACAGTCAGCGTAGATCTAGAGCACGCGGGCTTACGGCAAGAGAGTATTCACCCGTAAAGTGGGCCAGAACCCAGTGTTTTTGCAATTCGCCGCCGGAAACGGCCAAACTCGCAGATAAAAAGTTTGCCAGTCCCGCTGACGTCCGCGTGAATTCAGCTGCACTGAAAACGTCCCCTTACTTTCTGCCCACCCCCTAGCAAACCCTTATTTCTCCCCGGGCAATTTTTCGTGAGATATTTCTGCTTTCCCAGGAAAACTAACTTTGTTTCATTTGGACTGGTTTGGTTTCTGTATTTCTGAGAGATAAAACAGTAAAACAACTACTTAGTTATTATTTACTGGTAGCATTTCGTTTAGTTGAATCAACTAGGAATTACTTGTATCGTTTGGCGTATAATAATTGAAAGTTATTACGACAGGAGATGTAAAATAATTGAAAATTGGTTAGATGTGATTGGTTCTGACAAGTTAATTTTGAATAACGAAAGAAATTATCTTAATTGTTCTAAGAATTGATTTCTACATTTAACTTTATTTATGCTTCTATTGTATTATTTTTTATACTTTTATTATATTTTAATAATATTATAGTTATATTGCGTCTATTCGTTTGTAATTATAATACTTAAAATATACATTATAGTATATTTTACATAAAATATTTATATATTTTATATTAAATATTTAAATATTTATATATTTTACATATTTTATGTAAAATATACTATACTATAATGTAATTATACTTTTATAATGTTAACAATTATTTAAACCATAGTGTTATTTAATATCGATGGTCTTCTTTTAAATAGAATTTGAGAAATCTAATTGTGGTTCTTGTTAAGGGATGCTCTGGTTCCCGACCCTCCCCCTCGCGTTGAAGTTTAAGCTCTTCTTCTGTAAACTCGAAACTTCCGGTTTGTTTTTCTATCGAATAACCTATAAACTCGGAATTCTTAGGACAAACTCAAACTTATCATCCCCTTCGACCAACCCCCTCGAGGAAGTTACCATCGAAACTCCCAATTAAATATCCGCCTATTCAAACTCGAAGCCCCCGATTTATCTTCTTCGGTAATCCTTCAAGCGTCTTATGTACCTTTGCTCCAACCGAATCACGAAGTTTATCGAGGAGCCCTCGAACTCGTGATACGATTCCGTCGAATTTCAGATCGTTCATTGTGTTACGACTTAAAAATTTAATTTTTCCAAATGGAACATGTTTATGGCGTGGTCTTTTTTGCACGAGAAAACTTAATACAGAAGATAAGTTGTACGAAATATATTGTGTTTGTGTGCGTTATCAGTGCACACCGAAAATATCCAACGACTTTGATGTTCAGTTATTAATGTTTGAGAAGAGTCTAAGAGAAATATTGAACGAAATCGAAATGAAGAAATAAAGATACATTCTTTCACTGGGAAAGTTTGGAAATCGAGAACTTTTGAAAATACTGGAGAATTAAAACATTTTTTAAGAGTTTCGTATCATTATAAAAATAGGTTTCCAATGTTCTGAAAGAAGAGATTTCAAAGTTCTAAAGACACAAAATATCTCAAATATTACTACCTCAAAAATTCCTAAATTCCTATGTTGTAGAAAATATAAGAAAAATGAAAATATCTACAAAATGACCATAAGTAAATACCAAGTAAGTACAGCTGCAACATAACATTTTTATGCACTCCACAGAACTAAACACTCGAAGAATTTCGCATTAGAAAAATTAATAGAACCACATTGCTGCAACTACCGGGCGCATAAAAATTCCAATAGCACTACATTGTCGCAAGTACTAAACATTTTTCACTTTTCGCGTATATACCAACGTTGCAGTCACCAAGATCATTAAACTTTCATATAAAATACACGGAAACGAATTCTAGGAGTTTTAAAATCCCCTGCATCAACAACGTAGCAAACACGAGTGCCATTAAAATTCCCGCAAAGCCGCGCCCGATGGGGATTCTAAACGTTTCCAAATGTTTAAACATCGCCGTTGCGAGGAGCGATCGCGCCATCGAGTCACTAAACCGAACCGCACCACCGCAATCGCGGGTTGAACACGAAATCCTGTCGCAACTTCAAAGGAGGCGTATCAAACTTCAGCGATCGATTTACCACCCATTATTTTTCATTAACCTTGTAATATGGAACGAGTTAATATAACAAATACTTCAAATTTAGTTTCGTGAATAGGAATATATAAATTATTGAAGTAAAAAACATTTAATTTAAAATTAATGAAAAAGTTGAATTTTAATTTAAAATTAAACAAATTTGAAAAAAATTGTTATTCAAAATTAATGCAATTCATAACAGTTGTAATGAAAAATGTTATCGTACGTCTAATACTATTTCAATAATTAAAAAAAAAATAATTAATGCTCACTCTATGTCTATAATAACCTTTACCGTAAAAGTCAACGATTGATAACAGCCAAGTAAGATTCCATTTACATAAGAAATAAAACATCTATTTACCAAATTCGCTTGCAAATTTTCATCGTAGTTTGACTCTATATTACAGAAGAACTCTTTAATCCTTCTCTTTTTCGCTTAGCTTAAACAGTTGTCGTGTGTACAATGTAACAGAAAACACAACGAAACGAAACGAAAAGAGAAAAAAATAGAGAAAGACAAGAGACAAGAAAATGAAGAAGACAGAGGAAAAGTAAAAGGAGACGAAGGTGAGGCAAGAAGGGAGCGAGCGGAGCACGGAAGCTCAGTATCCTCCGACGATGGACAGTAGTTTAATTAGTTCGTTAGCCTTTCCAGTTAACTTGCCCCTTCCTCCGTTCGTCTGGCTGCCTTCCCTTTCACCTGGCTCGGTAGAGACACCATCGACTCACGATCCAAAGGGAATTCGCGATACCGTTCACGTACGTGGCCCCGGGACCGTTGCCAAAAGTCGCGCGCAACTCCTGTAACCCCTAACACGCGCGCATTGCTCGCTGGCTGGTCGGTCAGACGGTCGAGGATGTTGATAAATATTGCGGACGTTTTATGGCGAATCGATTGCGGAGCCGTGCCTCGCGCGCGGTATTTTTATGTAACCGTGGCGGTCGGTAAATTACGCCGGAACGACCGGCGATCACGAGGAAAGCGGGCGACGTCTGGACGCTTGGCCTCGCCTTTTATTGCGGAAAAATTGTTGAGGGCGGTTTTCTTTTTTCGAGACTTTTGCTTTTCTTCTGTTTGCAATGTTGGAGATTGATGATCGTAAACGGGTGAAAAGGGGTTGTTCTTATTTTGAAGGTAAAGTTACTTTGAAGGTTCTTTCGGGTATTGAAGATGTTGGATTCGAAGGAAATTGTATGACTTTTTAAGGGGATGAATTTTAATTGCATAGAAATGTATTGTGATATTGCTGAAAGTGAATAGTGTTGTTGAGATTTGTACGAAGTTTCTTGCCATTGGAGATTAATAGGGTTAATCCAAAGGGTAGCAACTATTATTATATCCTATCTCCACAAAAAGTAGCTACCAAATTAAATAACAAAACTTAATAACAATATTACACTGAAGACTACACCTATACATTATTACAACATTAAATATTGTTAACCATTATCAAATACTAATATATCTCCCACAAAATCACTACCAAATAAAGTAAAAAAACATCCTACAATAATATCGCACTAAAAACTGCTATTCAAAGAAAATAAACGCAATATTATTCCATACGATATATTTTACAGAAATCTCAGCTTGAATTTCCCGCAAAGAAAAAAAACATCGCGTATATATCACCGATGGGAAAAGGGGAAAATCGTCGGGCGGCAACGATAAAACGGCTCGTAACTCAGCGTCGGGGTATTTTCAGGGCAAACATCCACCGTTAGCCGAACGGTTATTCCGATTCTACGGGGTGTAATATGTAAAGAGATACGGTATCCCCGCGATTTTCCCGGCCAAAGTGCCGCGTCGATTTGGGAAGAACCGCGGACCGAGGAAGAACACGTTCCCCGTGGCCCCGGTGTATCGCGAACGAGTGAATTATGCAGGAATTATTCCCGTGCCGGTGACTTTATACACGGGACCGCCGGCCGCCGTTTCTTATTTATTGCGACTGTTATCCGTAATTATGGCGGTGGCCGGGAGCGACCCACCGTATCGCGAAATTTCATAAAAACATGTTTATTACGTGTGCATCGTTATTCCTCATCTTCGAATAAAATATTATGTTGTGGCACATTCAACCGCCGCGACCGGTAATCGTAAAAATTTCACTGAATTAAAAGCTACTCGACTTTTCATTTTTACTTCTTTTCTCTTTTATTGTGGTTTCGTGGTTGTGGAACGGGATTTTTCGAAGTGCTATTTGTTAGAATAGTTGCTTATTCTGTTTCCCTTTGAGTGGGGGATTTTTACAATTTGGTTTCGTTTGGTTTTGTATCTGGTTAATTGAAAGGTATTGTAATTGTTAATATTTGGAAATTTTTTATAAATTTATTGATTTTGAAAGGCTATCATAGGTGAAGTTTGTGAAATTTTTAATATTGGAACGTTATAAATTGTTCCGGCACGGTTTATTTAGTTTAGACATAGTTATCGGTGCGTAAAGATTTATAGCATGACCAATTATGATCGCTCATGTCTAAGCACAGTAAGAAGTAAATTTTGGAAGCATTTTATTGCTAGCTGCAATCCTTGGATCCGATGTCATAAATGACCAGCTGTCGAAGCGAACATATCATAAAAAAGTGGCAGCTCAACCACCTAAAACCCCGAGCGCACAGCTACCGGTACCTTTCCAGGTCAGAGGGAACCCAGATTATCCTCCAAGTACCTGCCGTTAAGGCCTACCAAGGAGGGCCCCCATGGGCGTGGGACTGAGATTAAGCTCAGTCAGCTGAGGCCGAAGCCTTACCAGCGTTGCTTCCCGGGGATGACGAGTCCCATGGAAGTAGACTGTTGGTAGCGCCGAGTTACCTTTCCAAAAACTCTACCAGATTTCCTGTCTGGTCCAGGAGCAGGTGGGACGCTGCTCACGCGCCGAGACCCTCGAAAGGTCTCTGCCCAGCATGTAGGCTGCAACCACTGCCACTACGAATCCAACACCAATTGCACCGGCCGAGAGGACCCGGGGACAAGCACCCATGGTCACTCTCTGTGAGGGGACAAGGGGACTAGGCACCCTTCGTACGCCCTCATGGGCAACCGGAGCGCCCGTAGTACCAATCCAATCGCAGGTCTATTGGTAGGACCTGTTCGGCTTCTTACATACATGAATAAGCTGTGCCTGCCATATCAAGGTGTCTCGTCCACACCAAGGGTTGGTTAGACCCTAGCTAAGGAGCCCGGGGGCGCCACTCCCCGAACCGTGATCGCCACACGGCCCCTGGGGCAAACCTTTCCAGGTCAGAAGGGACGACGTACCCCCTACCTCCACCACAAGTAACGTGGGCGTAGGTTAAAAAACTGTAACTAGCAACACCCCGATAGTTTAGCCTTCTGATTTGTCACTAAGGACACCGCCCTATCTCAGTATTTTTATATATATAGAGAGACATTGAGAGATATGACAGACAGACATACATAACAAGTTCATCATTAATCACGCTGTACTCACTGGACAACACACACACTGTAACTTTGTATACACATACACATTCCTTTCACTCAATATTAAACAAATACAGTCCACTTTCGAACGAGAAAGGGAGAAGACTTTTTTCATCACATCTATTTCACACAAGGTTAATTCGGCGTGTGAAAGTGTTACGCCACGTCCACTATTACTGCCTGGACAGCGTACACGAACATAAATCATTAATTTTGTTATTATAATATTTCCGTATCCCACTAATTGATGTTAAAATAGAGAAAAATAAAAATTAATCAACCAGGTACATTTCAGTTGAATACACTGTTTGATCAATGTAACAGAACAAAAATAGAGATAAAAAAACCCTCGAAGTTTCTATTACCGAAAGCATCGACAAACATCTCCAAAAATCATCGATACATACATTTAATCACGTAACGCGTTACCCATTAACATCAATACCCAGTCGTACCTGAAATAAAAATTCACCATGAAACATTCCTTTAAAGGCAGCCCGTTTTTCATCGAGCCGTAATCAACCAATAAATTAAAGATCTTAAAGATCCTCACTCTGGAAATCGATAACACAAACGTCCTCCAGAATTACCAATATCTTCGTCCGTATTACACGTTACTAATTAACATCGATACTCGGAACGCCCGAAATAAAAATCCAGTCGACGATAATCAATATGAAATATTTTTTTGTTTTTACATCGAATAAGAACGGAATTAAAAATTTCGGTTCCCGTCGACCAATATTTTGATCTTCATTACGCACACATATCGCTAATTAAAGTCAACGCGGTGCACGCAGATAAAAATTCGGGAACCAGCCGATAATTAACGTAAAATATTCCTTTTACGTATTCCCTCCAACCAAGACAATCAAACGAAAACAGGAAAAAATAAAAAAAGAGCCTGGAATTGAATTATTCGACATGATAAAAGTGTGCGATCTAAACAACGTTCTCGTCCCTCGTAACACTAACAATTAAAAGGTTTAATAGCAAAATTTGTTAATAAGATTTAATCATTAAAAAAAGGGTTTGAGAATAAAGCTTCAGTTTGGTAGTCTTCGTTTCGAATGGAATGAAATATTTATTCCAGTATTTATTCATTTTTTATCTTCGCTTGATTAAAGACACAAAAATATTGAAATTTAATATTCTAATTAATCTATTTGAAAATGAACCATAATTTGAATATTTAACTTGGTAAATATTACTTAACACTAGAAATGCCAAAAGATGATACAGACTTATTTACAATTTATATTTTAGTTACATCCATAACTACCTCTCAAAAGAATCTTCATAATTTCAGTAATCGTAAAACAGAAATTTTCAAATGGATCATTTCGATTTTCCTGATAATTTTAATGTCAAGCAATGTTATTTGTCACACTGTTATCATCTACTATATTAGTGTTTTCTATATTTTTAAAAATAGCAGTTGCACATGTTGAACTTTAAACACTGGAAACCAAAAGTTCCAAGTCACGTGTCTAATTATTACCCTTCCACGTTCGTCCCAAAGAAAATTTGCTGGGTCCGCGATTCCGGAAAGGAACGTAGTGATATCCGTCGTGCAATGAAATATCAAAAAGCGACGTTACGATCTAGTATGTCTGCTGATAATCCCGAGTTGACGAGACTGTCGGCTCTATCACGTTCGCTGCAGTCATTTGGTTGTGAAATCGTTTGTCGTGGGCCATGTTGGTAGAGTCATAAGCCAGTTCATTTCGACAATGACGACGGGGCCAGATGAGGGAAACGGATGAAATTTTCCACTTTATACATCCTCGTAAAATCAGAAATTTGGACTGGCCCCCCGCTATTCGAGATTTCATTGTCGTTATTATAAATGGCTCAGTGGAAAATGGTTCCTTGAATTTTTCAGGATACGCAGACTAGTCTTTTCTCTGTTTATTGAACATTATTCGTTTTGTTCGAATACTGTTCGCCAGTTTTGAGATTTTATTTATTTATTTTTGTAACGTTTATTCGCCGGTTATAACGTATATTTAGCGTTGGCGAATAAACGACGCGGTTTAGATAACATGTACTTTTGAGCGGTGAATATATTACAGTGCACTTATTAATGAATCATTTGTGGAAGGTTCAATTTTGGTAGATTGTGGATTCCAATGCAATTACAGTATTCGAAAATTTGTAAGATATAATTCTTTTAGTTAACCATAGAAACGTTTAGGATGGAAAAGAATTACTGTAGAAATAAATAATATAAAATACTATAAAGTAACATAAAACACTAATCATTATGAAAACTATTTTCCTCATTTTTCTCGCACACAAATAACTGTCCAAAATTCCAAAATAAAAATAAGAAACTGCACAAAGATCATAAAACTCTACCAACGAACATACCAATATTAATAAATCTCCGATCAATCCAATTCGAAACGACAAAAGATAAAAGACAGAATCCACAGGGTGGTAAATTGGTACGGATAAATAATAACCATTATCGGTTATGGTATCGGTGGTTCGGTAATTAGTTCGGCAGACGTATAACAAGACGATACCCGATGAGCAATTAAGTTTCGCGATGGGTCGCGGGAAAACGGATCGGCAAAGGCGAGCGTCGGCCGCGGGTACGCGTGAATTATCGTCGACGCGGCCGGGACGTGTACGTCGCACCCGGATAATACGTGGCCCCGCGGCGCGCCTCGTAAGTACTTTGCACTAGATACCGGTGAAAGCATTGCGAACCAGTTGCCGCCGGTCGTAATATCGTTTTATTTATTGGCATCGGCCGCGTGCAATCGTACATGTATATAAGTACGAACGGCGCGAGGTGGGCCGCACACTGCGAGGCCTTAAGCTGTGTTTACAGTAATCCTCGGAAGACACGTGTGTTCCTTCAATCCTTCAGCCAATGGATTCTTTACTTCTTGCTGCATGATTCATTTGTGAACTATGCCCGATACAACCACTTAGTAAATAAACACTTTGTCATTAATAATTTATTGAAAAAGGAAAGAGTTTATTTATAGTTAGGAATTAATTCAGATTTAAATAGAATTATCTGAAGCACTTGCCTTATGATTTATTTCTCAACTATGACCGGTGCAACTATTTTGCGATTAATAATTTATCGAAAAAAAGAATTGATTTATATTTACGAATCAACTCAGATTTAAATACGAAGTTTAAATGCACGTTTGACTGTTTGGAATCTACAGATTTTGTACACATTTATAGGAAATTTGAAAGTGCAAAGTGCACAGACAGCACGCAATACGAAGAAATATATAAAATATCCATAGTGCAAATCAAATTGCATAAAGATCCGCAGCATAGTCATTTGGACTGTTGATTACTAAAGATGATATGTGACAGTAAATTCTACAGTTAATTATTTAAGGTACAGTTAATTCTAGTGAATGTTACGTGTATAATATATTCGCTTACAATTTGAATTCATAGAAAAGTAGTTAATCGTCTGCAGTTTAATTATTTCGGAAGTTATATGAAAGGGCAACGAAAAATATTACGTTGCACAGAAAGTTGTACAAACGGTTGAATTACTTATTTTGTTATCTTGAAAACGGAGTCGAGATAAGTGCCCTCATATTTTAGTAGGTTCCCGTGATATTTAATTACTAAACAGTCAATGTTTATGCGATTTCTAAAGCTCGGTTCCATTTGAGAACCTCCCTGCTCCCTTAATTTCAAAGCAGTTCTTTTGAGAGTCAGTTCTTTTCTAAAGTAACACTTTCATGAAGACTTTGTTTACGTGTACTTACTTTTCCATAAAAATTTAATCAATTTTCAGCGCCCCACGTTAAATAGAATCCTACTTTTCTTTTATGAGGGCTTTCCGTATATTGTGTTATAAACACATGGACAACCGCGACGCCTTCATTGTGTTCGAATTTTTAGTAGATTAAACCTGCTTCCTGCCTTATAGCAGGCAATTTCCAAACATGAATAATTCATACGTTCATAGAATTTCTTTATTTTAGTATAAAATGTATAAAATGTATAAAATGTATACCATAGTAGAAAAGAGAAACACGGTAAAACGAAATCAAATGGCCTAATTTAAAAAAAGCAACAAAACTCATCCTAAAATTTTAGAGATATCCCTACCTAAATAAAATTGTTTAATTTATCTTCATTACAAAATGTCCCTTCTAAAACGAATAAATTTTATTCGAAGTCTTTTCTGCAATAAACAATTCACGAGACAATTCCCTGCAATAACCCTAGGTGTACGAATATTCATCGTTATTGTTCATTATATTGTTCTTAAAATAGTAGATACATTCATATAAATTTAGGAAATCAGCTTTTGATTAAAATAATTCATATAGCTTTAAAAATAGACAACTAAGCTACATATTCATATAATAGCATCAACCAAAATCGACAATAAACTTTCACCAAATAATACTCATAAGATTCAATATCGGATGTCGTAAATCAAGTATTAGAACAAGACACATCTATTAATCGTTGACCACAAAAGGTCTGGTCAATCAATCAACGATGCCTTAAAGGCAACATAAAAGCTTCAGCGCCGATCCATACCTATATCAAGTAAGCGAAACAAGAAACTAATGAGTCAAACAACAAAGCAAAAGCAAAAAGGAGAGTACAAGTTCAAGAACAGAATTAAACAAGACGGTGAACAAGACTGGCTGGAGAAACCAGCGGGAGGTCACGGAGATGTTTTTCCGCGTTCGTTTATTAACAGCGAATGATTACACGGGGCCAGCCGTTTCGCCGATCAATTTCATCGGGGCGTCGCGTCGCAATTGTTTTTATTAGGGTCAATGGAGTCGACGATACTAAAGGTTGATTTACAGTAGCGGGCTCGGTAACAGTACGGTCACGGTGCACCGCTTCTACGTAGTCCTGTCGCAGCCAGCAGAATGTACACGGTGTAACTGAACACGTGGGACCCACTTCAGGAATAAACGGGGAATATGAAAACAATGGAAAAAGTTCATATTAACGTGTACCCTAACTAGTGTGGCCAGAATGGGGAAACTGAGGGGAATACAGTTTACTCTCTCCCTGGCGTTACAACTGGGTGATGCGGTGGTTACGGAGATTGTTGGAGGATGCCCGCTGATGAGGAATGGGTTAGTAGAAGGGGTAAGACGGAGTGGGGGAAACACAACTGTTTGGTTGCTTTCTGGCTTCACTGATCCTAACTACTGAGCAACTCTCACGTCTGAGTCAATATAGAAAGATAAAAAGTCACAGGGGCAAGGAGACTCTTCTACTCAGGATGCTCGCGTAAATAGCTGTAGAACAATTGATGCTATTGTCCGAGTCGCGTGATGAAGACAACAGACGGAACAGAATGCGACAGAGTAAGATGTAACGAATATTGGCGTCGAATTTCGTTTCTAGACAGCGGTGGCTCAGCTACTATGTTTCCTGGAAGGGCCGAAGTGGAGCGTGCGACCGATTCCCCTTGTCTCTATGCACTTTTAGCTTTTAGGATTGACTCAGGACGTGAGAGCTGCACAATACTCCGCATTTTTTACGAGATGAACCCTAGCAGGAATACGGGTTTCATTAGTCAGTTTTCATTTTTCCTCGCCTCATTTTCGGTACCAATTTGTTGTTCGTCAATACGGTTACACGTAACCAATCAAAACCGTAAACAAAATCCCTGGCGAGATACCGTTTCTACCCCTGTGACGGGACTCATCTCGTGAATAACCCACAGTACCTAACCTGGTTTCAAGAAACAGGTATGTCCACCAATCACATTTGTACCGATTACTCACAAGCTGAAAGTACACAAAGGTAAAAGGAAGACGTCTACTCTCAAGAATTCTAGGTGTTTGATATATGATGAAGAGGTTCACGAACTGATCATTAGGTTCTAATATTATTAACAATATTTGGTTTGTAGATAGATAGATAGAAAGAAACTCATTGGGAGTTTAGAAGTATAGTGAACAAAAAGACTAGCCCGACACAATTTGTTCACTAGCTAAAATCTCTCATAAACGATGCATTCGAAACAATTACTTCCAAATCTATTTCAAAAGACAGATTAGACATTAACAACGCTGAATATCTTCAGAAACAAATCCGTAAAGGCAACTATAGTAAAATTGAGCAACGATGAATAAAACTCTTTCACTAATTTACCTTAGTTTTTAGACCTTTTATGAAATTTGAACTCTCCAAATAAGTTCCAAATCATTAAAACGCCAAAAATTATTGTAACTTTGCAGCAAGATCAATTAGAAAACACATTTACACGAAATTCTTTTATTGATACTTTGCTTTAGGTCCATCTCCATGTTCCGATACACCCTGTACGCTGGCAGTCACAGGCAGCCGGCCATTTCTCCTCGGGACTAATTTCCCTAAGCGTATTCAGGCCTCTCGGGGATCCGGCGTGCGCGTACCGGTGGCCAACGGTCTCCTCATTAAATATTATTCATCGCCCTCTCCTCCAGCGAGGAGGACAGCCGCGCGCGCGACGTCTGTTCCAGCGGCGTTCAATGTCACTTTGAAGCGCTATCATTGTACCCATGATTGGGCGACGCGGCGCTAGTGTTGATTAAACGCGACGGGGATCCCCCTTTAATCTTCGAATAGATTTAAGTGGGTGTAACGCGAGGTATTACTGCATGCATTATGTACCGGGTGTCTTGGATGCGAGGGAGTAATTTTCGATGCTGAAGTAAATTGAGAATGGGAAATAGGATATCTTAGTTCAAGGTATTGTTTTCGTGAAAACTAAATTTCCAAATTTGTGGAACCAGTGCTAAACTTAGAAAATATAGACCACAATTTTTCACAATACCAGATACAGAATTAATTCGAGATTAGAAGTTGCAAAAATTATAAACTGAAAGATGCAAATTTGTTATTACTATAGATACATATTACCATCCCATACTTTTATTTGCACTATTAATTCCACTTCAATCTTTCAAATTCGGAACATACAAATCTTCAACTATAAATACAGATTCCAATTTATAGCATTAATACTAATTACATTCTTCTCAAATTTAAAACCAATTATCCAATTGTATTAATTACCTGAAAGATCCCACTTCTCCTCCCAAAAGATCGGCAGAAGGTAACTTTTGAGATTTCTCGTTTCAATCTTCTGTTCCCATACATCACACACATAATCTCTGGTCCACAGTCCCGAAAAAAGCAAACAGAAGCATCGCAGCCATTCCATCACGCTAAATTGCGCTAAGAAATTTCATCTTACGTCACAGGGAGCGTCGCGCCTGCTGTCGCGAACGTAAACCCTTCATTGTAATCTCTCATTTTCTTTCGGCGGGAGGAGGATGCACGGACGGTCGGCTGCCGCCGGGAAAAATGTGAGGGGCGCGCGGCCGGCGGGCGAATGAAACGAGTAAAAACGGGGCGAAAGACGGCCGAGAGACGAACGAGCTCGAAGGTGTCACGGCCAGATGTTAACGATGATATTTATGAATTTTTCAAGCTAGCCGCCTGGAGTTCATGCGAGACCGTCACGCCACCACGCTTTGCGGAAGCTATGGTCCGCCGTGGAAACAATCATATACGCCGCAAAACTTTTCTGAACTTAACGGATGAATTTTTTAAAACTCTAGGGAATTATTCTTGCGTATCACCGTGTCCTAATTATTGTTCAGACATGAAATACTCAAATATTACTTCACAAGTTATTTAAACAAATCAATTTTCTGTAACCTAAAAACAAGGATTTCCTTCTACAGTTTACTTGCAACATTATATTCTCCCTAAAAAAAATTTACAATTTTGCCTTTCATACTATTATCTCAACTCAACTGTTTCTCAAAATATTCAACTAAAGCAAATATGTTTCATTCACATTTCTTTCAACTTTAACGATTGTGCTTCATCCACAATAAACAAAAAAGACCAAACAATTCTTCAAGAACTATCTTCCAAAATTCCCCTAAAATCATACTACATTACGTTCCATTGCAAAATTATCCTTTACAATATGGAACGAACGCAACAGAAGACCGCTACAACCAAGAAACGTCTGCATCTCGTTACAGATCAAAAAAGCTCCAAGATTTAGCGACGATTATTCTCGTCAGCTTGAAAATTTTGCGATTTGCATCGAGAGTAATTCACCGAGGCCCACAAATCAGCAGAAAACGCGTGTAAATCAACGACCAGCGTGTTGTACGCGTGCTTCAACTCGAAATAAACGGAATTTACGGTCGCGGTCCGCGTATCGCGGTTTACAAAGTCCCGGGCAACGGAAAAACTTTCCGCGCGGATGTTAGGTCTGGTTGGTCGGTTTATTTTCGCGTGCATGCGTGCGTGCGTGAACGTGTGTTTTTTCGCTCTGCTTTTTTTCCCTTCTTCTCGAGGGTCGCGCGAATCGCGGCGGAAAACGCGCCGCTAGTATCTTTGGCCTCGATGACATAACGCATCCAACTGGCGCACATGGTCGCGGAATCTTTTTTTAAACGTCCGGTGTACAGAGAGAAGGAGAGAGGGAGAGAGAGAGGCTACGTACACAACGTTGTTATTCGCTTGAAATGTTGTTCTATCAACTCGATGTTTCGAAAACGAGGCGGTTGGTAACGAGACGTTTTACGAATGGAATTTGGGTTTGATGGTGAACGATGACCGCGGAAATGTTGAGCACTGTTTGGATTTTATTTTTCCATTTTGAGCCAGAAAACATGTGGAAAATATAAAATGGTGAGTATTGTTTGCTTTCTGTCTTTTTTTGAGTGGAAAAATGTGTAGACAATATAAAATATTTAGTGTTGTTTGTATTCTATTTTATAGTTTGCGAGTGAGGAAGTTTTTGTGCGTGGAGAATATAAAATGTTGAGTGTCGTTTGTATTCCATTTTATAGCTTTTAAGTGGGGAAATTTTCGAGTGTGGAGAATATAAAATGTCGAGTGTTGTATGTATTCTATTTCATATTTTTTTGAGTGAGGAAATGTGTGAAGAATATAAAATGTTGAGTACTGTTTGCTTTCTATTTTATTCTTTTTTCTTGAGTGAGAAAATATGTGGAGAATTAATTGTTTAAAGTGATAAACGATTTGAGCAATGAAAATAATGGAAATTATTTTTTTATTTTAAATAATGGATTACTAAAGTTTGTGAAAGGAAGCTTACCGCCGAAAAGTACACAGAAATTATACGATTCTTTTGTTTAAAAATATTTTCAATGGTGATGGAACTTCGTTTCGATAAACACACTAGGAAGACAGAGTTCGTATATAGAGTTCACGCGGAAGGTAAGTACTTTCAAGGAAGATTCGACATCTTTTAGAAAAGATGTTGGTTTTGCAGTTGAAAGACGAAATAACGTACGTCGTACGTTCGTAGTTCAACGTTTAAAGTGTCTTTTCTTGGCCGTTGACTTCGGTATTACTGTGTTTATATTTTGAGAAGGAACAACTTATAAAACATATCTTCTTTCCCTTCTGAGACAACGATATTTCAGAAACTTATAAGAATCAGTTAAAACTTCAGTTTCTTCAATGATATTACTTCTCTTATTATTTACTTCCTCTTTTCATCAGTTTAATTACACTTACTTCGACCACTGAAGCATTCAATCCTCCCGAGACTCTTCTAATAGTATCCCAAATAGTTTCAACCCGTTGATTATTCACCCCCTGCAAAAATAAAATAAAACACGTTTTATACAATAAATAACCAACAATGCTTCATTAAAAAATATCACAAAACCTTACATAGGTACCTCTATTCACAGTAATGAATTAATCATTAACATATTCATCAGACTGCAACATCCATATCAGCTGTTTGAACCAACTATCTAAATTTAAACATTATTCATTCAAATATATTCAAATTCAAGCATCCCAACTGTACTCTAATATTAATAAACACAATCATACACAAAACCAAACCAAACCACAAAATTCCCAAACAAGCAACAACCAAGAGAAAAAGGCAAAAGCGTGTGAAATTCCCACAGCGACGCGCGTCCTCCAATTAACGATCGTCCAGGGGCAGCGTCAATTAGCAAATTATTTTCACGGTTTATTCCACGGCTGTTGACGAGCCGTGAAGCATAGCGTTCCAGGGTGGAGAGCGCAGGATGAAAGAACAGCGCGCGAAGTGCAGGCGTTGAATGCAACGGTTCCGGCCGCATTTTCGACGAGAACGTTCGAACCGCGCCGCAAGCATTGAACGAATTAGCGGCGTTTATTGGTCGCGCGGCTCAATTATATCACGCACGTACATTCTATCCAGCGGTAATTCATAAGTCGCGACGCGATGATGCTGGCTCAAGTATTTTAATGGCTCCATCAAACGTCCTTTCGGGAATCCGATATCGCAGCGATTAAAGTTCGAAACGAGCCGAACGACACCCGACTCCGTTGACTTTTTCCCTTCTTTTTTTCTTCGTAATGGATCGATGTGGTTCCGTGAGTTCGGATAACCGACGAAATCAAAGAATACTGGTGAATTTCACGAATGAAAAGTTAATGATGGATCCGTTTTATTCAGTTTTTCGGATATTGTTTTACTATTATTTTATTGTTGTTTTTTTATAAATAGTAATTTTATACAGTCAATTCGAAGTTGATAAATGAATTTTTAGAAAGTTTGTACCTTATATTAAACGAAGATTTTTTAATTACATTCAACTTATTTTTAATACGTTGAATACTATTTGTTTTTATCAATGGACTATTGAAAATCGTCATAGAATAAGTGGAAATCTGTATAGTATCAGTGAAACCATTCAATTCTACTATATTCCATTGTTCACTGCGGCGATACATCGAGAAAAACGCGGTAACATACGCCACTGCCAACGTACCAGCCATCTGTAATCGGTCTAGTGAAGAACAACTACAACTGCATCAATTGAAACTCTAAACATGCTAAAAAACTGAACGAAAACCAGACAAAACGATCGCAAACATAATGGTCTTCATCGAAAAATGGCTAACAAATCGAATTCCAAACGAAATTCGAATCCAATCGCAATTCCACTGTTTCTCTATAGTTCGTCAACGCTTCAGACCAAACCTAACCGTCACTGAGTACACGAACAATCGATAATAACGCGAGGGAACCACGATAAAGCCGCCGACAAGGAAACCACGAAACACGGGGTTTTTTTTTTCGCGGCTGGCAACGCGTCGAACGTCGCCACACCACGAGAGAGGTGTTAATTAGTGCTAATTAATTCGAGTGTATGCTAATCGCAACTAATTGATTCTATGCTAATTAAGTCTTTTCGAGGCGATTGCTCTCTGCACCCAGCTCTTTCTCTTTTCCTGCTATTTCTGTGCTCTCTTTCTGTCTTCTTGCTGTTTTTGTTCTCTCTTTTTAACTTCTTGCTGTTCCTGGTCTCTCCTTCTTCTTTCTATTGTTTCTATCCTCTCTTCTTTTTCTATTTTCTTACTATTTCTACATTCTCTTTCCCTCTTTTTAATATTCTTGCTCTCTTTTTCTCTCTTCCTTCTGTTTCTGCTCGCTCTCTCTCTCTCTCTCGCATCGGTCGCGTATCGGCGTGATCGATAAATGATTAACTATTCAACACGCCGATCATGCCGAAGAATAGAAAAACCAGCGGACGTCAGCGAAAAATAGAGCCGACCTGTAGATTCTGTCACCGGGGAACACGTCATTGAACCCTAATATGGGCGAACAGGTACGACTCGGATAATAGTGTATCGGTGATTCTCATTGCTTAATGTTTGTATCGATAGAACGTGGAGCAATGAATCAATTTGAAAATTTGTGGATGTTTATAGATAGACGATATGAGTGGAACGGGTTGAAATATGGGGTGAGAGGGTTTTTAGGGTAGATTAATGGTGTGGCCCTAGTGATGGTTGGCTGTAAGATTGATGACCAGGTAATTTATTAGAGCCTCTAATTGGAAAATTTCGATGGCGTTAAAACTGTGGCCTTGGAAAAATAAAGATCAAAAATGTAAGAATTCAGAGTATGTAACTGGATAGTGGATAGTTCATTTAATTAAATTCATTTACTTCAACGTAAAATAAAAGTAAAATGCCATTAAAAACAGAAATATCAGTTTATTCCTGAAATGACAAATATATAAAACTTATAAGTACATCATTCTTTTTATGGAAACGAGAAATATAAAATCCATGAAAAATTAAATCAAAAGCTGAACCATGAAACCATGCTTATACAATTTTAAGTAAATTATGAAAATCCTACAAAAACTATAACTGTTTATTACTAACCAGTAAATATGACGTTATCAAAAATTCCGATTAGAAATACTACCACAATACACACCTTTCTGCTCCAAAATATTTACTGAGTTTTACTGCGTTAATTCGCACGAATGGTTTTTGTGTGTATACAGAAAGGGAAATTCCCTTGTCTAGATTTAATTCCAGAGTTACCAATCGAATGGAATCAAAGATTTAGTATAGAAATATGTGCGTAGCACACATGTTTGATTTTAACATTTTTTTTTAATCTGTTAGTTTCAAAATCTCGTGTAAATCGAGGGATAGCTGTATTTTGATAGCTTTGTATAATATTATGTTTGATCTCGATCAATACGTAACAGGAAACGATATTTTTCATTCGACTATACGAAATTCAAGTTTGCAGAGATTAAACGAATTTATTTAACCGAAATTTCGCTCGCGTATATTAAATAAAATTCATGGTTGAGGGGGTCAAATAAATATACATACCTAAAAAAAGGTATACAAAAGAATTCTAGTTTGAAAATACCAGTTTTAACTGATTGAACAAATTCTTCCGTTGCAAATATTACACAAAATTCAAATTCAATTATTAAACGGTTCATTCGACTGAAAACGTTTATCTAAAAGAATCTATTTTCCAGGGTGCAGCTACTAGAATATTTAGAGATACGAAAACGCATCTTCGACCTTTTCAACGGAGTAACACGGACTGTTAATGAGAGAAACCTTTTTCGGCATGACATTTGCGTCACCTCGTAAAAATTCGCGTTAAATTAAGAAGGAAAAGAGTCCGGCAACAAGAAATTACTCTGACGAGGAACTGGGGTAACGTTAATCATCCCGATCTGTCGCAAAAATTAATACGCGCGGCTCGCGAGCCCCCTTATCAGCCTGGAAGCTATTAACCTGGTAAAACTTACTTCTCCTAAAACTGGGTTAATCATCCGCTCACCGCGGGAACCCGAATATCACGAGAAAACCGGGCCAGTCGTGTCCCGAATCCGCGAGCCGCTCGCTCGCTCGCTCGCTAGCTCAAATTAGACGTTAATTGGCCCGGTGAACGGATTTTCCAATTCGATCGATCGAATCTCGCTTGGACTAACTCTAATGTCGATCAACGTTTCATTTCCCGTTCCCTGCCGTTTGAGGATTGATTTCGTTTCGGACCAATTCGGATGGATTTCTCGATGACCTCTTTAGATCTTGTTAGTTGCGGATATTTGAGATGGTCTGTGGAAAAATACTTTAATTTACATTTTCCTAGTGTCTCGATTTTTTAGTTTGTTTAACCCCTTACCCTACGATTTATTTTTCATTTTTGATCGATGCAATTTTGTCATTAATAATTTACCGAAAAAAACAGAAAACTTCTATGAATATTCTATGTCCTTTGCTCTAAAATATAATAATTGACAACAAAAAGTAACATTAAAACTACCAAGCAGTTACATTGACTTTTTGAAATTCCTCTATAGAAGCTCCAAAAGTGAATCTATTGAAGCTTTCATCGATTTATAATTCAGTTTACATATTGCTAAATCAATTTCTTCAATCATTTCTCAGATAGACGTCTGTTATCTTTTTAATAATTGCAAAAAGAAGAAATCAGGAATGGGTTATTTTGTCTCGTTTCGTAGTTTTAGTGTTAAAATCTTCACCACGAGTCTCACATTTTAGTGTAAGTCAAGGGGTTAACCAAAACACAAACCAAAATATGGACTTCACCGCCCTCGAGAAGCTTACTTCGAAGGTCATCAGTACGACGGATACCAAAAGTATCAATGAGGAACGGCCGTGACATCGTTCCCAGAACTTTCTGGCCGTGAAAACTCAAGAATTGACCTACGGGAAACCGGACTTCCGGTGCACGGTGAAATTTTCCAGCGAAGAACACTAGCCGACCGAACGGAGTTCCGTTTCCGCGAGTAACCCAGTTTCGACTTTTCCACTCGATTCGTTCGCATCCACGGCGAACTTAATTAGCTTCTCGGCGTTTCGCCGAACGGTCAAACCGATTTTCCGGCCAGGCCCGGGTCATCCCTCGCTACTACCGTCCGCAAATATTTGTATCCCAGCCACCGGCCGGTTCGTTAATTCGCTCCGCGAGGGAACGATGGATAATCGAATTGTTGCCGTCCACCCTAACCGACCTGTTTGATGTCCCGTCTGAAAAACGGACCTTGCGTGTTGGAATGTGTCCCTTTTTTGTTTCTTTTTATTTTCTTGAAAGATGTTGATCAAATTATGGTAGATTTGTTAATTAAAAAATGAAGAGAATTTTTAATAGTTTAACGTTAACTGGTTGCGACGAGTATATACGTCATCTCAAGACACAAAATAGTACTAATTTTTTCAACGATGAATCCTTCATTTTTTCAGATGAACATGTAATGCTGCTTCGTTTTGCACTAGTAAACTGGTTAAGCAATTACCAGTTGAAACCTACCTGAAAAAAGACCTAAAATTTGTGGCAAAACATAAGTTATAGCTGTTTTGAAAAGTATACTAAAGTAAATTAAATTCCATTTAAATTAACCTAAATATAAAATCAATATATAACATGAATTTAAATTTTGATGACTAACATTTTGAAATTAAATTTTTTATAAACTAAATTAAGTAACTGGTTAATGATGTGGATATTTTGTTTGCGGTAAGTTCAATGTGTGGGCGCTAGAAATTTGTTGATGAAAGTTAGTGACACAGGAAATTAAATTGTAATTAATGAATAATAGTTTATTTAGCTAATGGCAAAGGGGAAATTTAAGAGTTATCACAACGGATCGATCATTTAATTTTCTTGGAAATCATAAATTTCGAAGTCTAACGAAGTTGAATTTTCTGAAGACACCACTATAAATATGAATATTCAATATTGCACAGAAAATTTTATGAACACCTTATTTAACAAGACAGCTGGCAAAATATCTACGAAAATCGATGAAACACTCGATACGTTCGTAAAAAATGCATAAAAAAGGTTACAATCGTATCCATCGTACACTGTGCTAACATACGAAGACTATCAAACAGAATGAATAAAGAAACCGGCGAATAATTGAACGAAGCCGCATAGTTCACAGTGAAACATCATATTTCAATAATTCTTCCGTTACAATTGCCACGGTCCCATGCAATATTGATAAAAAAATGGAACGAAAGGTTCTCGATTCAAGCATTCCGCGACGAAGCAGTACCGTAACCAATTTATTAACTGCGATCCGCACGGCCGACGTAAAAATTCCCGTCGCCCATGTTGTCGATGAACGCGAGAATAAAAACCAGCGTCGCGAACGATTCCGAGCTGTGGAACGTTCGCGGCCACATTTTCGGTCGCGATTTTGCGCGGAAAATAAACTTCGTTGTTCGCTGGAGGGGAATTTTTACAACACGATGGGAACAAAAATTGTGACGCGACTCGACCATCACTGGCGGCGCAATAATAATTTACAAGCTCGTCCAAAAATTCGTTGATACCGGCCGAGAGCTAACAGCGATCCACGACCGGTATAAAATTTTCAATTTGTTCGCGTACCGGAATTTCATGACGCGACCGATCGGCACTTTCTGTAGACGGTAAAAATAAAAGGAGAACGGGAAGAAGGAGGAGGTATGGAACTGAGGAACAATGGAGAATATTCGCTGTTTTCGATTCGAGGCCTGTGCAACGATTCACGGAGTTTCGTTTTGGGTTAAGGTTGGTTGGACGATCTATTAACTCTTTACACTCGACAGTTTTTCGCTGAAAATATTCAAGATTTTTCAATGAGGTATAGACGACATTTTTTTAAACTAACTGACCGAGAAATTTCATGTTAATTAACCCTTATACAGCGGATGATGATCTTGACTTGCAACAGAATTTTGCTCTATACGCAGATTTTAGAGAAGTATTCTACCTTCAATTTTAAGCATAATGTTAATTATATATATATATATATATTATTATACATATGATTATGTATATTATATATGTATTATTACGATTACATGTGAAGCTATTTTATGTTCATATTTCGTATACCGATGCGTTATACAGAGCTTAATATTAAATATCAAACTTTATCATTTTGAGGTATCAAACCGTGTAGCGATCGGGAGTCGTTTCTCGAGGGCGAAGGGTTAAATGGAATTAACGATAAGTAAAATGCGAATTTTTATGGAAATTCAAATTCTTAACTCTTTGAGTGCTTAATACTCTCAGCCGAAACATTCCATGTGGACGATATATTTTTTTGCTCATTTGAAGATCGATGATTTATGTTAATTCGTACAATTAGTTAAGTCGTAATTAAATTGTAATTGCAATTCCTCAGTTTCACTAAATTGAATGATACTAAGAAACGCGTATATTAACCACAGACACTTATAATTGTCACTACGGCACGTGTGAAATTAAAAAGATCGAAAAACGCATATACACACAAACAGTCCACACCGATGACTTTCGCTGACAACTTGAATTCTAAATTGATAACGTTTGTAATGAACACGATTTCCTACATTTAATTTAAAGTTAAAATAAAACACTGCCCTAATACTAAAACAGTAAACGTTCCTTACCAAGGAAACTTAAATAAACGTATGCACACAGTGACAACAAAAATTAAAGCAGTCCACACACGTTCTCTCCAATCAAACACCGAAAATACACCATTCCCTGCTACGTGTTTATTATCCAGAACTAACAACATGTCTATAAAAGGCAACGAGCCCGAATTTACTGTACTTTCGTCTCAAAACAAAATACACCGTCTTCTCTTTCCACGGTCCGAAGTATTCGAGTCCGAACGTCGCGGCCATAAAAGGCAGCACGGCTGCGCGTTATATTTTCCGTATCAAATTAAAATAGACTATTTCGTCGTAATTCCATCGTGCGTCCGGCCGATCGAACGTCGATGATATGCGGTCGCGTTAGCCGCGATCCGCTACGACTGGCCGATAAATTCCCCGTAAGTCGTAAGCGTGCGAAAACTTTACGACACGGACGATTGGCAATTTCCGTGAACGCCGGAGATGTAGGAAAAAAAGGGGAACAAGGAGAAACAGGGATCAAAAGGGAGACAAATTTCGACGTCGAAGCGATTTTCGAACAGTGAGCGCACGCATCCGATGTGATATTCTTTGCGGGGTCGTTTATAAATTTGTATTTGATTATATTTTATAAAAGTTTGATTAATTTAAATTAGCAACTAAATCTAACAATTTTAATACTGAATTTTATAATAATTTAATTAATTTAAATCAGAAATTAAATTTAATAGTTTTAATACACATTGAATTAGAAATTTAAAATTAATAATAGACAATCTAAGTGCCAGCATCTACAGTTAACCTTTATTTATGTGCTTCCCCGTTCGTTTCCTTGTGTTCTCATTTGCCTGCTTTTTTCTCACGTTTTTCCCGCCCCGTCTCTGCCCCCGGTGGGCAAGCAATTCATCAGCGGAATAAATTCGCGCGCGAGCGCAAATTGGCGTCGTTCTCTGCCCCCAAGGCTTTCGCTTTCGGATACAACGGGTGTAAAACGTACATATCCGTGTACACGATGATCGAATATGTACAAAGCTTCGCAGGTGGAGGATCTCGGAGAAACGAGTCGCAAACAAATATTTGTTTGGCTTGCTGGGAGCTTTGTCTACTTAGGGATGTAATAAAAATGTTGATTCGTTTGATTGAGGGTTTTGGTTGAAAAGAGGAATATTCTGCTTTGTGGGTTTGTTAACTTAGAGTGTGTGAAAGTAACTTCGTCTTTGGGGGGTTGTTTCCACCCTTATGTTTTAGTTTTAGAATAATAATAGCTATGAAATATAATAAGCTGAAAATTATTTTTCTATTGCCAATTAGTACACTTTAAAGTGCATGATTATAGACATATTGAATGCACAATTCTCCTCTGTTCCTGCTAAACTGTTAATAACAAAGTAATTCCAACGAGCACACTTACGAAAGATATCACGGAACGAAGGGTTAACAACAATAAACCAAAATACGTTGATTTCCTTCAGCGAGGTGCGCCATTTCCCACTGAACATTAAGAAAAACGTTCGAGAAAGGTGATCTCCTTTTTGAAGAGAATCGTCGGTGTCGTTCGTGTTCCAGAGTTCTCCGGCAGTGTCTTCGCCCCGTTCCCTCGTAATTACGCTGGCTAATATAACACGGTTCATCAAGATCCCCGGACATTCGCGAAGAAAGCTAAATCACGGGAATTAATTAACGGGGAACGTTTCTTGGGTCGATAGTAGCAGTGGTTGCCGTGAATAACAAGACGGCGTGAATCGTTAGAAAAATTCATTAACACTGGAACTACTGAGCGTTTAATGTGATTAATATGTAATCTCTATAAAAATTGTAAGAATAGATTTCTCCCGATTTTTTTCATATGTTCATTGTAATGTTTAACACCAGAACTACCGAACAATCAAATTTTTCGAAATTTTTCTACGAAAATTCCAACAGTGCTACTATTGAGATTTCTATTGATTTACCATTCAGTTTACCTGTTGCTAAATCGATCTCGAATGGATCATTTTAACCTCTCTGGTAGCTGTAGTGTTAAGTAAGACTATCTATTTTTGAAATTATTTCGCATATATAACACTTTTAACACTTTATCTACTGTTTACAAAGTGTTTTCACTTTGCAACTTTAAAATCAAATAAGGGAATCTCGTAATGTCGTTCTGATTTTTTTGTTTTAAATCAGTGTAATTTCAATAAATTACCGATTGTTGAGTATTTGAAATCGGAAAACCGATTAATAGACTTGTGAATATGAGAGTTCTAGTATTAACGAATCACGTTTCTCGAGAAACGTAGCGCTGGTCCAGTGCACGGATCAAAAATTTCACGCGTTGTTGTTGTCGTCTAGTTTCGCATCGATTTCTCAGTAGACGTCCAGCGAACTTCCGCGGAAGATCGTTACCGACCGTTATAAAATTTAATTATCGCAGAATCCGACGTGATTAGTCGCGGAATTTCAATTACGTTCCGATGCCGAAGTTTCCGCCGCGTAAAGCTGTTGATTAAACGAAGAAGTGCACGGAGAAATATCTGTTCCCGTGGATACTGAGCTTCTTCTGCTATAAATACGCTGCGAGGGTCCGGCGGAGAGCTTATAGAGAGTGATTAGGGTGGTTTTGGAATCGATGATTTGTAGCTGGAGAATTCCGCTTTGGAGGTTTTCTAAGTTGATTAAATGATTAATGGTAGATACCATTTTCATTTATTACTAATGTGTCCTGCTGTTATATGATTATTGGAATTATTGTTATTGTATTTTATTAGTAAAATTGTTAGAATTCTTAGAATTATTATTACCGTGTTTTATTACTACAAATTATCATCAAAATTATTATTATTATGTTCTATTATTACAATTATTAGAACTATTATTACTGTAGTATCTCTTACAATGCTGTTTCAGATGCTAAATTTATAATGCTTCTTTAAGATGCTAAAGATACTTAAACTTATTACCCTCAGGGGTAAGTTAATTAAACTAAAATTTTTATATTATATTTTAGACCGAATGGAATTCTCCAAGTGATATAAATAGACAGCGCATTCCTCCCAGATCTAAGATTCGCTACAATCTTAGTTATATAATTAACAGTACTTCTGCAATAATCTACACAAAATATGTGGCAAGTTTCCCTAACAAGCTCCAACAGAACACTACAAATCCAAAACCAGAACTCTGAGAAATCGGTTAGCAACTCTCAGGCATCGTCATCTTCATTTCTCGATGCACTTCGCACCGTGGTTACTACTAATTGCGAACATCTATTGCAAAGAAGACTTGTTTTCATTCGGACCCCATTTATTTGCAACCAGATACGTTGCAAGAACAGGCTAACATTCTAGACTCTAGAAGCAAATAGTACAAAAAATGGAGAATCATTCGGAAACATTAAGATCCCAAGAATTCCTGGAGTACTTAGACAGTAACAGTAGGAGTCTCGCAGGATTATGTCTCCGGATCTAGAAATCCGATCCCGTTTTTCCCCGAGACTCGGTCACGCTCGATCGAACGCCGGCTTTACAAACGAGCCTCGGGATTACTCCTCGCCGAACGTAATTTCAGTAATTGCGATGACGTCACGGGCGAGTTAAGCGAACAGCGACGTCGAAGGATAAGGCTGTAGCTACGGTGGATGCGTATTTACTCGGACGAATTGACGTTCTGACGTAGTGGAGCCATTTGCATTATTCAATGGAATGACAAATATTCGATTAGTTACAAATTGTATTTTTTATATTATATTTAAATGATTAAAGCATAGAAAGTTTGAAATACTAATAATTCTTTCAACGGTAAATTATTTATTTTTTCAGAGAAACATGTAATTTTCTTTTATTTTACTTTGGTTCTTCATTAAAATACATCTTAGGTGCATTCGCCCTGCATTTGACGAGTACACGCTTCATTTTTTGATTTTATTGCACGCGAAACGAAAGATTTTTTAAACTAAATTTCACAGTTAACAAGTTCAATGAATAATTTGATTTCTGTAAAACAAACCAAAAATAAACTCGAGAAATGAAATAAGAGTGAGTGAAGTAGTTTAGGAGAGGAGTTCAGTTATTTATATGCAAGCTAACGTGAGAAATAATGTTCTCTGACAAGACAGAAAATGTATATATATATAACTAGAATTAATTACCGCCTGACTAGTACTAAACTACAGTAATTCAGGTTACCGTCGCGTTTCGTTCCTCTAAGAAAAACTCGTGATCACACCCGTCTCCGTTTCAAAAGTATATTTACTCAGCGTGATGCGATTAGAATGAAGAAAACGATTACAACCAGGTCGGAAAAACGAAATTATGGGCAGGGAAAACGATATTAAAGTGCACTTTCATTAAGGATAATTGCTGTCAGCTTGGGCGTTCTTTTTACTCGAGGGAGAGGCTAGTAAGAAATGTACTGGGTGATACAGGCTTTCAGAACAAAACATCCTTATTTTTATCAACTAATACGAGAATTTCTGTCCAATAAAAAATTTAAAAAAATATCGATAAAAAATAAATACCATATTTAAGGTCAAATGGAAAATAAAATAAATGAAACTTAATACAGCAAATTGTTATTGCTTATTTTATTAGCAAAAAACGAAATACACTCTATATATTTGGTCACCAAGGAAATGCTTGGGATGAATCACATATATTCTAAATAAAAAAGCTAAAAGAAATTAAAGTTCAAAGTATAATCGTAAAAAGGGGCAAATATATATCGTTCTCTAGAATTTTCAAGAATAATACTTCGCGGGCGCCTATGGAGCACAATGGCGTCACAAGAACTCGTGGCGAACGTAGCACAAACGTCGGGAGGACGTGCAGCAAGAGGGAATCAATAATAAACTGGCGCGGTGCCACGGACTGTAATGCGGATGTATCTTCGCTGATACGTTCCAATCGAAGGAAATTCATCCTCCTTTCCCGGCGACGCTCCATATTCAATCCTGGAATTAATCGCTTGAGTGCCACCGGTTTTCACGAAAATCAGTTTCGGTTTCGAAACTAAATTAAGCTTTTCTGTTTCCACATAAAAAAGAATTTTAAATAGTAAAATTGCTCTATTTCCCTATGTTTAAGCACCTAATAAAGAACACAAAAATAAATATTTAAACGAAACATAAATAAATGTATTTGATTTTACCTAAACTCCATTATTCTATCCATTTTGCCATTTCTTAGTAGGTAATAAAAAAATATTAACAAATAATTACAAGAACAATCAATAAATGAACTCAATTTAATTTCACCAAATCTCAATTATTCTATGCATTTTCCATTTCTAAGCAGCTAATAAAAAAGAACAGAAATAAATAATTAAAACAAACATAAACAAATAAAGGCAATTTGACTACAAATTTCAGGTACCAAACCTGAAACGATTAAAAATAGTTCTCCCGCATAGGTTCAATCATTCGTAAACGAACCAATAACGGCTCCAAGTCACTCGATATTTCCGTCAATGCGTAATCCGACTGAAAAATCTTCCTTTGGCCGACACAAAAGTCGATTTTCAATCGGAATTTCAGAGGAGATGAATTAAAAGGCAATTAGAGTCGGCTAAAAGCGAATCCTAGATCGAAGCGATCATTTCATTGCGCGCTGCCTATTCGGAAGATGAATGAAAATCGATTTGATAAAGATCCTTGGTTTAGCACTGTAAATTAAATTAATTAACGGATGAACGCTGACCGGGGATGCCGTTTTTTAATCAGTTGTAACAGTAACGATATCAACTGAATCATTTCGGGCTCTTCTTTATATATCTTCGAATACATGATAATTTTGTTCCTAAATATAACCTATTCATTTGTAATTAACTCCAACAAATGAAAAGTAAAAGGATTTAATATACATGAAGAACATATTTCAATATTCATATCATCACATATTTGGTTTACATAAAGAGCCGATCGAGCGTCTTATTACTAAAATTTAAAAACGTTCGAAAATGGAGCTAATTGATACTTTGACTGTAGGTATTTCGAACGATGCATACCATATTCGGAACGCATGTTTCCAAAGGTGTATAAAAATATGGAATATCGTACGTTTTATTCCTTTTTATTTTTTAGTTTCACGAAACATTAACAAAACGGTATAAAATTTCGTCACGCGAAAGTGCTTCACAAAAAAAATCGTTTCCAGGTGGACAACGTTTGTCAAGAGTGAAAAAAAATTGAGAAGAAGCTTCCGCAACGATGGAGAATTAATTAAAATGTTTCACCGAAGGAATAAATTTCTAGCCTTTTTCGAGCGAGTATATGAAATATAAATCTGCATGAACATCCGGCGTCCAAGGTATAATGAAAATACGGAGGGCCGTTTTTCCAGTTTTGAACAATATGAACGGGTCGCGGTATTTAAAACCATCCAGGCACACTTGAAATATTGTTTATCATATAAACACACTAATTAATGTTTACGGGAGACACGGTTTCCGGTCGTTTACGAGTGCCGGAGATTTTATTTATTGCTTTCCGACGATAATAAAATACCATGGATTGAAACGTTTGAACACGGACAATTTTATTTCAATCCCGTTCATCAGGGAGGATCCGGCTACATTCGAAATCTATTCATTGCCAGGATGTTTGTCGTTCGACGTACCACACAGGAATGAAAGGAACAGCTCACTGTTCGAGAATAATTTAATCGGAACTCCGATTGATTCGACGCGGGAACGTTGACGAAACAATAATGAATATTTTATCATTGTATAGAAGTAATTTTATCATTTCAACCATTCAGATTCTGTATTAATTTGAATACAGTAATTATAGAAAGAAATAATTTGAAATATTTAATGATAGGCACGAAGCACCTTAATGAACTATACAGTCCTTACAATTAGTTTCATTCAATTCTCGATATTCTATGATCCAATTTTCTTTGATTGAACTGCATTTCTCTGCAATAGAAATACACCAGGAGCAATTTCTAAAGTTCCTAAAATTCCTAAAAATGTCTATACTACCCTGCTTTATATATTACAAACATACAACAACTGAACCACACAAGACTTAAAATAACAATCCACATCCTCCACTCCAAAAAGAAACAAAAAAGGTCACACCCTAAAGATCGCCAGTATTTTCAGACCCATTTACCCAAAATGTCCCCTCGACATAGTCCCCATCATCATATCGCGTTCCCCATCAAACGGCGGGGAAAAAGATATCGTCCATGGGATCGCGCGATGATCGATCCTTATCAGCGACACGTCTGTCATCGGGGACGTGCTGCTGGCGCCAGGTTATTGACATTGAAGGAGGCGAATCGATACGCGAAGCGAAGAGAGCCGCGTCGGCTGGATGTGTCTCGTCACGGAAGTAGAATACTGATTGCCGGCATAAAGCCTATTGTGCGTCCTTGGAGGGGGTCTCGTTTAAATATAGAACGCCGAAGAAACCCGGTAGTTTCGGGACTCGGGGAACACGTATTAATGCGGGCCCGGTGGCGCGCCTAAAGCGACGAAAGCTTTGAGTTCTCCAGCTAGGCGGTAGACGCGGCTAGACTCTCTCTCTTCACCGCCTCGTTAGCAATGCCGGTCTACTGCTCTCTCTATTCGCCCCCTCTAGCGACCCTACGACTGGAAGAGACGAGACGCAGATCTGCGAATTGCAGTCCCTCTTCTAGAGCCAAGTTTCGTGAGATTTCTAACCTGAGATGTCTGGTGAAAAGAGATTGATCGTGATCTGCGGTGAAGTCTGAGATGGCAGATGAAGAAGATGGATTAGATTTGGAATATCGAATTTTCTTCGTTCGTTTGGTTTGATTGGAAATGGAATGGTGGCGGTGAGTATGAATCAGTGGGAGATTTTTGTTTGAGAGTTTGTTTAGATTTTGGGGTAGTTGTTGAAGTAGAATATTGTGAACGACGATGGTGTCGAGAAGATGGCTTAAATTTGCAATATTGGATTTTGTTTATTAACTGGATTGATTGTGAATGAAATGACAGTGGCGAGTATGAATGCGTGAAAGATTTTTGTTTGAAGGTTAGTTTAGATTTGAAGTATTTGAAGTACAATATTCTAAATAATGATGATTCGATAAATATTAAATTTATTTATTTATTTAGTCAGTTGAAGTATTTAATTATGAATAAAATGATAATGAATACTGATGAGTAATAAATATAAATAATTGGAACAAACAAACTTTTGCTGCTTGAGAGTGAATTTAAATTCTGAAAAGGATCTTTCTATTAGACAAGTAAAATTTATGTAAAGTTACCTGAATAGAATTGAAATTGAAATGTTATTGTTCTTACGCCTACATGGGTATAAATGGAACGGTACCGCGAGGAATAAGACAGTGCCACGGGAAATTGAACGCTGCCAATTCCAAATTGATAACCGAAGAGAATAATTACCGCGGAAGCATTTAGAGTTCATAAATTCGATAATCTGGTCCAGTGAAAATTGAAATTCATAATATGAAAGTAAATTGAAAATGAATAGCATTATACATAATTAAGGCACAGGCAAGGCACAAACTCTGATTGACCACGGATTATCCGGCCAACAGGTATGTAGATGCTATAACTCGATAAATCTTCGAGGGTGAAAACAAGGAAGCGGAGTCGAATCGATTAACATTTAAAGAGTCTTTAATGAAGACAAGCACCGCGGCGCATTGAAATTGAAATTTTTTAACCTTTCTAACCCGCGTATACGCCCAGCACTGTTTTTAAATACTAAAGTGCTATCCATAATAAAACAGTCTTCTCTCTGTTTAGAAAAATGAATAATAATAAAAGGACAATAATCTTGACAACTTTGAAATACAATTATAATAAATATAATATTACCGCATTTATTAAATGCTTGTAAAACTCTTATAAAATGACCAAATTATTTTCTTCAAATCCTTCTAAATCGGTATAGGATTACACATCAAAGTGTCCAGCACTGAAAGGGTTAATTCCTACCGCGCGGAGCCCAGCGAGGACTTTTCAATCAGTCCGTCAAAATATTGACGATCGCGATGAACCGATCGACCGGACGCTGATGCTGACTAATGGATAATAAAGGTAAGCCCTGTGAGCTGCATGTGTGCAGAAGCGCAGTGTCCCAGGACACGCGTGCAAATGGTACACAGAGGCGAGTAGGATGATGCGCCTAGGCTTGATTTCTGCGTGGCACGCTGACGATAACGGTACTTGCGTCAACATCGTTCCCACCGGCTCTAATAATGACTTTCGGTTTCCAAAATGGCTGCCAGCATGCGCGTCTGCTATTGTATTCACTTAACGGCGCTGATCATCTTTTTCTCTCGTAATTAGTAACTTCAGCACCACCTCGAAATTGCGGCCCCGAGCAAAATAATTCCCATTGACGTAATATTACGTCCTCTGGCAAAGTACTCTTGTATAATAATGATGTAACATTATGTCTTCGAAAAATATAAGGACGTAATATTACGTCCTCGCGTGAGATATATCGACACGATATTATGTCTTTCGGTGAAACGTATGGACGTAATACGGCGTCCTTTTACGAACCGCAGCTGGGGTATCGATGACGTAATATTACGTTGATGAGCGAGATAACGAAAAAATGCATACAAATACGACGTAATTGGAGGTAAACTCTCGAGACTGATGTTTTAATGTATTTTCATTAGTAATGACAAGCTGCGTGGTTGCCAAAACAAATTATACACCTCGCATCCTACTGTTAATGACAGAAGCCCGCCGGCAAACGACCGCTACGGGGTTCCGTTTCAAGCAGGCCTTTCAGTTTCAGGGAAGCGGAGAAATTACCGACTGCGAAAGTGTTAAGAAGTTCCCCGCGCGTAATTACATCGGACACCTTACCGGTTTTTGCAAAATCAATTAAACTCCGGCGCGGACGTCAGATCCGGTGGAAAAGTAACACGATTGTTCCTGAGAAGATAAACGGCTTCGAGTTTCGTTTCGGTGGGAAGCTCGAGGGAAGTTACGATTGAATGCCGCGTAATCAATTGAATGAAACAATAACGCTGTATAGCGATTTAGTCTATGGGTTTCTACTGGTTATAAGATTGGTATTGCTTGCAATTGAATATAGAAAGTTGTAACATTCCTTAAACTGTGATGAGAAACCGAATTAAAATTGATAAAATAATTAAATAAACAAATTTATCTATTAGCATCTGTATGCTCATAAAACTGATATTATCCCTTCGTCTATCCAATATTACCCATTACGAAATTCACAAAAGAGGCACCAGAAATTGGTAAAAGATTAATTAGATGGTTAAGTTTAAGGTTGGGATTAAAACAGGGGAAGTAACGAAAAATTAATTAAATAACTACTCTCCCAATCGAATATTAACAATTACAACATTCCTAAGAAACAGATAGACAAGTCAATTACAAGAAAATCATATGGATAACCAAATTTCTCCACAATTGACTCGCAAAATTGATAGTAACCCTACCAATCAGACACCAACTCCAAAATTCTCAAAATTAATCCTTCCAGATGAAAACCATTATCCGAAGTCCCAAAAGCCACAATACTGCGAACATTCCCAGAAAATTCCTTATCAACGACGGAAGTTTGCCATCTCTGCCGGAACGTTGGCAGTGAAAGTAAAAGAGCGAAGAGCGCATCCACGGTGCAAACTCACGCGCCATAAGAATTTGTAACGACATCTCGGTACGGCTGCGGTAACACGCGTTGAGATGGACGCCGCCAGGGCCCGGGATTACAAAAAGTTCCCCCGTCGTAATTCCGAAAACTTCGAGCAGCCGTGTCGGTGGCGGAGCGTATCCGTTAATTGTGCTGTAAACCGTGACGAGGAGAGTTTCCTCTCTTTTTCTCTCTCTCCGACGGTATTGCAACAAACTCCTCCATTAATATAATACCGGAAGTCATCTTTCACCGGCTTACGGTCTCGATGCAGACGGCTTAAGTCCCTCCCTGAAGGGTTCGATTTAATAAGGGCGAACGAAACTGGAGGGAGGCGAGCGATTTTAACGAAGCCGTTTCGATACCACCGCGTAATTTTCCATTAACTTTTCTACTCGTGTGTGCAATGCGATCGTTTAATCCTTTGTGCTTAATAATATTTTTTTTACTGGAATATTTGTTATTTGTAATGAAATAACTTATTAAAATATTCATCATTTTTAATGGAATAATTTATGGAAATATTCATTATTTCTAATGGAATAATTTACACAAATATTCATTATTATGAATGAAAAAATAAAAATTTAGTATATTGTATATATGTTATATACACATATATACGAATTCTCACACAATTGCATCGAATTACAAACAAACTTCGTTCCGCAAAGAATAAATAAACAAATCATTCCAACAAAGAAAATTTAGATTCAAGTTACTGCCAACCCCTTTCATTCTTCAGCCATGAAACAAATTTTGAGTACGAAACAAATTTTTCCCAAGCAAAAAAAAGTTACGAACCCGTCCATTCTTTCCCCCGTGTTTCTTCCTTTATATATTATCCAGTTAAACTCGCGGGTTATTCGAGGCCAGTTCGGGCCAGACGTTTCTTTGTTCGTGTGATAAACGCGTGGCCCGATGCTTCACGGCTCGCGGCACCGACGACACGACTGTTTCCTACGATTTCCTTTCGCGGAGGCAATAATTCCGCGCAACGAGCGCCGGGTAAAACGATGCGATGCGACACGACGCTTTACGGCTCGTCATCGATACACTATGACTAAGAGATTTATATCTGTTCGATAACAGCGACGCCATTTTCGCCATTTTTTAAGCAAATATCATGATAGTTTTATCGAATGTTTGTTTCAGTCTTGGTACAATTCATGTCACGTTCGTTTGTAATGTATCACAGTGAAGTTAGCAATATTTAACCTGGCGATTCCTAATAACAATCAAACTTTGCTAACACAAATATTTTCAACTTATATGTCGTTATTTCACTGCTACTTTTTTATTTACATAAGGAATGTTATGTTAACCGATCAATTGAACAATCCAAAAATTGTATAATAAAACAATAATCATTAGTTCAAAATCCTAATTGTGCGAAGAATTTTATTTTTACCTATTTTACGCGGATAGGTATGATAATTTTGTTTATTAATCATTTTGTATAGAATGAGACATTTCAGAACAATCTAGTATGTGTGACAAGACTATCGAATTTTAAAACCAAAACATCTCTAAAAATTTCCTTTTCAAACTAAAAATACAACAAAATCATTCAACTGGCGAGTAATGGATACAAACAAACAGAATACCTAACCAACACCAACATACATGTCGAGGTTGACGGAGGAACATATGAACTTACGATATCCGTTGTTCCATCTCACTCCGTACCACGTGATGTGATATTGGGACAGGATTTCTTAACGAACATTGATATTCAATGGACGACTGTTTGGGCGTGTGGCTGGTGTCGTCTTGCGACGGGGTGGCGGATGTATGTTTAGGGAAAGTATGACAATATAACAGTATAAGCGAAGTCGAGAATAGTATAGACGCAGTCTAAGTGAATCTTCAGCGAGCACCGGCACATGCACGCCTGTTTTATATATTAATTATTTAGTTCAATAAACCTTTGTAATATTAAAGTCCACTACGTTGTCCCAATTCTACATATACCTCCACAAAAGATAAAAGAAAGCAAAACCAAAGGGAAACATCGCAAACAATCGAACTCAACATCGAACATTTTGGTGGACGCCGTTTGTCTTTTTCGAACTCGACATCACCGGAATTGTACGAACCACCTGTATATCCCAGCAATAAATCCGCAAAAGGAAGAAAAGACACGCACAGGGATATGTATAAACAAAAGCGCTCGAAGTCCTCGGTGATTGTCGACGTTCCGGTATTCTCGAGGGCCAACGGGAAATAATCCCCGTGCTCGCCCGCGCGCGCGTGGAAGCTGGGTTCAATGGATAATGGTTTTCCCCATTTGCCGGACGGAATCAATCGGTCGATCGTTTCCGGAAGTGTTCGTGACGTTCGTCAACCGCGCGGCTGACGGACGCACAAAGCTTCGCGAGCGCGGGCAAGGAAAAAATCGATCCTCTTGCGGCCGTGGCTCTGCCAGAAGAACGTTCCCGAGGTCATGGAACCCGTCTATGGAGAACACATCGAAACTGTTGTGTATCCCTTCGAGCGATCCATCCGTTTCATTTCTCATATATAGAAGACAGTTCCTTTTCCCCCCATTTTTCCTCTGTGTTTCTTTTTCTTTTTTAATTTTCAGGCTATCGAATGCCGCAAACAAAGATGACGAGCCACGAGAGAAACTACCTACGGATCGGTAACGTGATGCAACCGTGCACCTGCGACGATAATGCATCTTTGCATTCCGCGAGGATGTAACTAGATATTTTGCTTGTTCGACGCGATGAGGTGATTTTTTAATCGGACTTTAACTGTCTTTGGTTGGAAGGAATGTTGGGAAAATTAGAATTTGGCTGTTGAGAAAGTAATGTTAATGGTATTGACTGGTAATAGTGGTGATATTTCATGTCAAAATTAATTTTCGACTTTTGATTTTGGAGTAGAAGGAAGGAAAATTTAGAAAGTGGGCATGATTATTTGGAGGATTGAGAGATGAATTTTTGGTAAGTTAACGGGTTAATTTGTTTAATGATAAATGTTGTAGTAGTAGATTAAATTAAAATAACAAAATAATATCAGAAATCAAATAAAAGTTGGTTTCCACGTGAAATAATGTCTTTACTCTACACGTACACATAATTTTACAGTGTGCAGACGTCCTACAGTGATTTCGATAGATAGGAAGGTGTCGATTAAGAAATTGAAAGGCTCTCGAAAATTGCTGAACATAAAGGGGAAGGGGTGAAACTGAAAGGGGTATCGCACGTCGCTTAATATCGCTAACGTTCGACTACACTGATTAAAATTGAAGCTGTGCGCCGCGTTGCAGACTGTGCCCAGGATTCGTGGCGCGACGCCATAAAGCATATTCGCCGTGCAACGGAGAGGCTGGGGAATCAATTAAACCGTGCCCGAGCACACGGGCCACGGATGTACCGAAGAGCGAGCGACGTCGTACATCGATATATAGCAATTCCGTCGGGAAATGCATCCGGCTCTCACGAGGGAGGAAGCTACGGAGAGAGCCAGGAAACCGAGAGAGAGGAAGCTGGAACACGGAGGAGAGAGGGTGAATATCGAAAATAAAAAGAGAAGAGTGGGAAGGTTGAGGCAGAGGAAGAAAAAAAGAAAATCGATACGGGGGGAAAAGACGAGATCAAGAAGTTAGAGGGAGCTAGAAAGTTGAGGAAAGAAAAGGAAGAAGTTGGAGACAAAGGAGGGTGAATATGGAGAATGTTAAAAAAGGAAATGTTCGAAAATGAGTTGGAAAAGGAGAAAGTTAGAGATACAAAGGGAAGTGAATAACGAGAATAAAGAGAGAAAGAAAGAAAATGCAGATAAAAGAAAGGAAAGTTATAGAGAATGAAGGAAAAAAAAATAAAAAGAGTTAAAGATGGAGAAAATTAGAAATAATGAAAAGATGAACATCGAAGGTAAAGAAAGAGAAGAGAGATAGAAGACGAAAAGGCGATCGATGCAGGAAAAGGAGAAAAATTAAAACAGAGAAATATAAGAGAAAGCTAGAAAGCAAAAAGGAAGAGCAATGTCTGCACAAAGAAAGGAAGGGGAAATCTATAATCTTTCAACTCTCTTATTCGGCTTTAGTGATGTATTGGGCAATGAAGAAGGATGTTTGATGTTATGTTTGTTGGCTAAATACTTTATAGTAGTATTAGTGAATATAAGATTAATAAATCAACTGTACATCTATTGAAACTACATTCTTAATTATAGCGCTTTAAAAAAGCAAAACACTGAAATGGAGAAACCAGAACTCTGGTTGGAACCTAATCCAGACCTTTCAAAGAGAATGAAGATCAAAATAAGGAAGACAGAAAATCGGAGCTCAAAAAGGAAGATGGAAAAACGATGCAGGCAGACGAACACAGGGAAAAGAGGAAAAATCGGGACTACCTGAAAAAGAAGAAAATATTGAAACCAAGAAAAAAGAATGGAAAGTCGGGATCCGGAAAGGAAACCAGAAAGACGATACAAACAAAGAGAGAAGAAGAAGATATCGGAGCAGAGATAAATGAAAAAAAAGGAAATGCACGGGAAGGTGAGCGAAATAAAAGATCAAAAGGGAGAAAGCGAAAAAGATGATGCCGCGACCAAAAGAGAAGAAACAGAGAATCGATGCTCGAGGAGAAAGTCAGAAAAATGATCCACCCAAGAAAAGAACATACAAAAATGCTATAGCAAAGACAAACAAAAGAAAGAAACAGACAGAGGGCAGAAGAGAATTATCGAAACAGAAGATCAAAAGGAAAAAAACGAAAGACGAGACATCGCAACCGAAAAGATACAAAAAATCGATGCTAAGAAAGAAAGTCAGAAAAATGATACACAAAGAAAAATATACAAAACGATCGTAACGAAAACAAGAGCAGAAAAAGAAGAGAAGATCGCAAGAGAATGAGCAAAACGAAAGATCCAAAAGGAAAAAGCGAAAGGGAAGATATCCTAAGGCTGAAAGAAACAGGAAAAATCGAAATCGAAAAAAGAAAAAATAGGAGGAAGACCGAGACAAAGAAGGATAATGGAAGAGGGAAGAGGAAAGAAGCTCGAGACGGAAGAACGCGTACTGCCTGGTTCAAACGGCTGGCACTTTCCTCGGGTAGCGATTGCAGCTGCAACGATCGCAGATATTCGCTGTCGGCGGACCGAGGGCCTCGTGCATCCGCGCATGTCAATATTAAATTCGAGCGGACCGTACGCGAAATTCGTGGAATCCATGGAAAAACATTCCACGGCAGGACCAGAGCGAGAAAGGGCTCGTTGTTCCCAGTTTTCGATTCGCGCCGGGAATTCCTGATGGGGACCGGTCTTCGACCCTTTTTCTCTCGGATCCCAGGCTGGACAGAAATTATACCGAGTGCTCGGCGACGTTCGCGTGCATACGTTTAATGCGTGATCCAACAGAAAAACGAATTTTTCTGTCTCTAATATTATGTTTAGGGTGTGATGTAGTAATTTGTATTGGAATTGGTATTGGAATTGGTGAAAATCTAGTTTGTTTGAAAGTATGAGAGAAGTTTTAATAGTGTTTAGAGGAAACGAGGAAAAAATTAATTATTGAGGAATAAAATCATTTAGAAATTGTGATATTTTTCTAATACGAAACCGAGGCTTCATATAAAATTGAACAAACTGATTTTGATAGTGAAACTTGTTAATTCACGTTTGTACTGAATATTTAAAAAAACTATTTTTTCTACATTTTCGACTGTTCTTTTCATGTAGATTCAGCTCCTTTCATCGACAGTTTAGAGACACCCAGTATATTTCACTTTACATTTTTCTGTTACTTTAACATCCATTTCGAGTTAACGACTAATTATCCCGCTGTTTTTTCGCATCACCAGCTACAAAGTGATTACAAAGTATTTCTATCGTTTCATTAAGGAATATTCTTGAACAGATCACGAAACGATTAATTCCTGGAAGAAGCGTGCGCGCGCGCGCTTCAATGGAAGCCGGCTTTGAGTATCCCATAAATGGGCTGTGGATGTTTATTCCCGGATTCCCGTATTTATAGACAAATTCAGGGAACGCGAAGCTCAGATGAATTTTATTGCCAATAGCAACAGTTTCGGTAGATCAAGACTAACTATAAAACTGCATTTTAAATTTTATTGAACTGCATATTTTTATTGTTTCCCGAAGACTTTTATTAGCTATGAATGCAAGAAGATCCTGCTCATAAATGATTCATTTTACGAATACCGCGGCCTGGGTACTTTTATGCCGCGGGTCGTACGAACGAATCGATGCACGCAAAGAAAATGCACCGTTCAATTAAAAAAAAGGTTTCCCCGGTTACCGTCGTTGGCGGTTAAAAAGAGAAACGCACCGATGAAACAGACATTCGCAAACAGTTCACTGTTTTGCTTCATTGTTCCTCTATTTTTAGGTTAGACCAGCCGCCATTTTGAAAGCAATGCAATCGGCATCTTGTCGCAGTGTTCAACGTTGGGACTCTCGAAGTGATTTCAACTTTCTACTTATATAAGTTATTTTTTCTTTAATTTACATTCCTAAGAAATACTAAAAAACATTGAATCTCTAATAAAAATGTTAAACCACATATCAATCGAAACCTTGATAATTTTCTCGACAATTTATCTAAGAAAGTACAAATCGATCAATTCGTCTGTTGGACAGTTCTAGATTTAAAAGACTTATCACTGCTCTAAACAAAATTAATCGTTTCCCCCCAAATTTTCAAGCAGATTCGTTCGCCAAATTAATGTTGCCGAATTGCCGCGATAGAAAATTTTCTATTAATTCGTTGAAATTAATGAAGAGAAGAAACAACACCGAAGTGTTTCATTCAAAATTCAAAGCGTTCGAAGAGCAAAATTATTTAAATCGGCCTCATTTAAATATCCAGGCAATGAACTCAATTATATGATTAAAATACTAAATGACTAAAATTTGTGAACACTAGAGGGTCGCTGAAATTGGACTCGTTTAAGTGTCCAGCGATAATACACGTTCCTGCGGTTACACGATCGTTGCAACGCGGCAAACGGAGTAAGTACCCGAAATTTCGTCGGCGCGACGGTGGCTACTGTCGTGGTCCAAGAAAAGACGGGTCTTTCGCGTCGTTGACCCTGCTTCTCCCCGCAAAACTTGTACGCGAGTACCCACTATACTTGGCGACTGCACGATATGCAAACTAGTGGCCGCTTACATGAAGTTATTACCCGCGCACGGCCGAGGACTGTGATGGCCGACTGCTTTCCTCTTGTTCCGCGCGGCGAGAGAACAAAAATACGCGTTTACCGACTTTTGTCTTCGGCTATTCGCGGTCGGCTTCTTAAAACGAGTAACTCCATTCCCTAGACTAGAATTTTATTGCATTTGAACTAGGATAAGTTGGGAAGTGATTGCCTACTTCTTTTTAAAATAACTGTTACATTAGAAATATCAATGATACCTGATAGAAATAATATATGTTTATGAAAATAAATACATATAAGAAGAATAGTGAAATAGGTTTCTATGCAAGATCAACATTTAACAATCTAAATGAAATTGGGGGATCTCATCTGTAATGATCTAAAATATGAAAGAAAAGCGTGAAAAAAACAGGATAGTGTGAAGTTGGACATATACGAAGTTTTTCCAGAGTTCCATTTCAACAATATAAAATTATTAACTGAAGAAATAAAGTTTTGTTCAATACTTTGATCACTGTGAATTTTGATGACAATCTTTTGTATAGGTTTATAAATAAATTGTCATCTTATAATTTCTTGTAATATATCGAATGAACAAACATTTGTTAGCATCTATAAAGATTGTGATGAGTGATTAAGCAGATAACATGTAAATTTCAATTTGCGAAAATTGAGAGAAAATACGATTATGAATCGAACGTTTAGTTTATAGTACAGCCGCTTGCAAGGTATCCGCGTAAGTATACATTGTGAGTTGAATAATGTATACATTGAATATTCTGGTTTCTCGTCACGGTTACTCTTTTTCGCTTATTGCCGTGTGTTTTGTCACACGTTTCATTTTTCTTATATGGGAGGCTCGACTTACGCGGTGGGAAACCGCGCGAAACAAAACAACACAGAACGTGTATACTCCGTGTAAATCGAGGATTGTACTTCCTTTCAGTGTGACACTGAATTAACGAGTCGTCTATAGATTAACTTTCATGTGCACAATATTCTCAATGCAATTATCTTAATGAAATTTATATTATTCAAGTCATAATTAATTAATTATTGAAACAACGAACGAGATTAATCTACATTTCACATGGAAAAATGAAACGATTCGGTCATTATTATCCACAAATTTATAAATATTCGTATATTCATATTGCATATTACTTTTTAACGATATTTAATTTATGAATTGAAAGTTCCGCAGACGAAGTCATCGAGTCAATGTGTTAAACATTGTTTTCACCCGACTATATCGAAAGAACTAAACTTTCCGTAAAAGTGCAGGCTAACAAAAATAATCCGTAAACAAATCAATATTCTAAAAATTGCCACGGCTATTGGCGCACAAGATTACGAACGCTTTTTTCTCGAGCTATGCACGTGACAACCGTATTAGTTCCGGCTAGGCGAAGAGCACGCCGGCTTCGATTCGATCAGGTTTTCTTTTAAATATTCACCGTTCCGCGGAATCTATTTTTCAACGGCTCGAGCGAAACTCTAACTCTACACGTGTTTTTGCGCTGTTGAACGGTGCATTATTCGACACCTGTTCGCTTGCGTGCAAACAAAAGGATTTGCGATCGACGGAAAGAGGATCTTAGGATTACGAAGCACCTGAATGGAACATTTTCATCCATTTTAACCGGTTCGATTAATATTTAAACGACTACTGAGCCATGTCTTTATGAGAATAATCTTAGATAAAACAATAAATAAATATATATATATATAATGTTTGTTATTTATAATTATAATAGTATAAAATTACGTTGTATAAAATAAAAAAAGAAATGAATGGAAAATGTTCTGAAGCTTTCAGATTGAAACTTCCTTGATGAAATTTCCTCCAAAATGAATGATTTCTCAACTCAATTATTAGAAACATTTGTTTACTTTTATTTTATTCGTGAAATTTCAACCCTCCAAAATGAACAACCTCTAAACTCACTTACTACAAAAATTTGTTTGCTTTTAGTTGTAAGCATAATTTTGATCAACACTTTGTACAATGCAGCATTAATTTTAATCACAAGGAAATTTATAATTGGAAGTATCTGAAGAATTCGTGAAATGCGAAAATTCATCAAATCGAAGCTTTGTCTGCAATATATTTATTAATCTCCTCCTCTGCCTTTTTACAGGTCGCTTTATTTCACAGATTTTAGTCTTTTCTAATGTTACTGTTTTATCTAGACTGAAGCGTGGGCTTTGCGCCGGGCGAGAAAGTGTACCAGAGATTCCAAAGTAAATCCTATCTTTATGCTTCACATTTCATCATAAAAAGATTTCGAGCTCTCTATGGAGGGCCATTAAAAGGATCTTAATGTCAGCCTAGCTCCGGATTCTATTGCCTTATAAGTAAGAATTATAATACCATAGGAATACCTTGAAAATGCCCCATGAAAAATTCTACAAACATGAGATTGGAATTTGCATACTTATTATGAGCATGAAAGTCAATGTGGACTCAGGAGCAGACAGTCACCCCCCCCCCCCCCCCCGCCACGCAGCGCAGCACCGGTCTTTTTTAAGTGAATAAAATAAGATTTAAGTGCACCGAGCCAAGTTACGATTCCTTTTATACTTTACATAATTCCGGACAAAAATTGCCGTACGACATTATTTTGTGGGATGAGAGACCGCTCGGAATGGCACAATAATATTTTCTAATCAGGCCGTGGATTTTACGTATCTCACAAATACTTGGATACACAAGAGAAAAAGATTGTAGTGAAAATTCATCTTAAGGTTCATTAAATTAAACGTTCATAAAACAAAAAATTAAAAAATACAAATTTGTAACAAATAGGCAGCTACTATAGAAAATATTATATCTCATTTGCTAGATTATAATTTTATACAAAATCACTGCTGATTAGCTTGATACAATTCATTATGCGTCACCTGGTGTGTTATATTATCTCTATAATAAGAAACGTGAATAATTCTTGTCGCTCGTAGTTCGTCGATTTACGGTCGTGCCGGCTAGAATCATGTGTGCCGTACATAAGGAGCACGACACAGAAAGATGAGCAGTTCATTAAACGACGCAGAATAAAGATAACAATAAAATAACAGTACGTTCGGGTCAGATACTACAAATAAAGAACATCGACGATAAGCCTAACAACATGTTACCCAACCTGTGCTAAGACGCTATCAATGTGACAAATAATTCTTGCCATTACTGCTGTAAGCCGGCGAGCTACGACCGGCAAGTATCATACGCGTGGAACGCGACGATGGAAGTTGAGCGCACAGCTGAGCCCATGACGTCAAACGATCGTGCTTAACAGAGATAGCCCGTCCGTCAGGAAATTCGTCGAGGACACAGGATGACAACTGTCTTTCCGCTTATAGTAAAGCTAGTCTCTTTAACGCACTCAATGTCAATATAACCGACTGGTCCCATCGACACTGACAAAGAAACCCAATGCTCAGGGCCAATGGGACTGATCAGTACTATGTTTTTCTTACTCTACTGATTTAATATGTTAATACTTGAATTATATTTTCTATTTTATTATATTAAGTCTTTGCAGACATATATCACTAAACAGGTGATTAATGAATAGTAAAATAGCAAAGTAGATGAATAGGAAAATTTAATTATTCGAGTAATGAGAGATTGATATATGATTGTTCTCTAACATTTAAGTTCAGAAGAATAGCAGTCTAAAAAATTTTGAATCATTAAGAATTAAAAGTCCTATCAATGTTTTTCTACATTTAGCCGGTACTGTATTATTTTATACATGAAATGGTATCTCTAAAAAGTTACCGGTCATTAAGAACTAATACTCAATAGTACCTATGCAACGAAAAAGACTTTGGGGCCCGGTATGCATCCAAATAAATAATTCGGCAACGTATTTGTTAACCAATAATCACGGATACTCGGGTAAACCAGGTATCCAGTGAGTAACAGCTCCAGTTTACAGTGTGTCGCGGCGAATTCGGTGCGAACGGAGCGAAACGGGGTTAAACAGAGGCGACCAGAATCAAGGAACACCTGGAACACGCGTGGTCCCGTGCAGAGAAATTACACGAAACGTCCCCAGCCCGTTTCCAACCCGACGCCACTTAATTCGCGGTGAGCGGCTAATCTACCCTACGATTTCCGGAAACGAGTTCGACGCGCGGCAGCTTCCGCAAAGAAATAGCCCTCGTTATAATAATATCCCTATTACACTTTTTTCGCGAAAAACGCGAGGAATAAAATTCCAGCATAATCTCTGGAGCGAGATTCTGGTTTATGATGACACTGTTGGGAGCTAAAAATGTGATACCCTAAACTTTAACGCCAATGATTTGCTGTGTCATTTGTTCAAACAAATCCAGCGGCTTAATATTAAAAAATTTCAAATAAAGAATACTGTATGTAACAAATTCAAGGAAATTGGAAAACAGTTTTAATACAGCTTTGAAACGAACCTCTTGGTTCATGAGCCTGCAGAGAACTACAACTATGATACCCTAAAACTTACCACCAATAGTTCATCTATCCTCCGTTAAAGAATAAAAATCACAAAAATCCAGCAATTTAATGTAAAAAAAATCCTATATAGTAAACTTGAATGAATTCAATGTTTGTAGAAATCAAATAACGTCATTGTCTTCAAGTGTTCCAGGCCCGAAGAAGAGGGCAAGAGGCGAGAATACATAAAGGCGAAGAGAAGAAAAGACGACACCGCTCGCGGACGTAAACGATAGGCACAAAAGCGAGGCAGCTGGCTCTCGATGACGTCACTACCTGTCTTGCAGCCTCTCTGCCAACACCCGGGGGTATGGGTCAGTCTTGACCGGAATATGTGAGCTTCGGACCAACTATTCCAAGAGAGGCGGCGACGGAACTTCATTTGCAAACGCGCCGGGCACGCTACCACGCGGGGAGACGCTATGCGCGACGGGGGCCGACAAGTTTCTGGAAGTATTTAACAGGCAAGCGAGAGGAAAACGTCTTAATACCTCTGCCCGTAGGTATACCTCCCGGAAATGCGAGAGAACGGAAGTAGAGGGGCACTTCTGTTGGCAAATTTGTTAAGTTTAATTGTAGGGGCTCGAGCTTGCCGAAAAGTTTCCGGTTCGATTAAATGAAACGCGAGAATGTTGAGATACTGAAGACGCAGCAGAGTAACGTACTATTTCAAAAATACTTAAGTAGAGGGAGATTGTCGATATGGATATAATGGGATATTGTAAATGTTAATATCAATGTCACTATTAATATCAATGTATTGAACCATAATTGATGATTGTCATCGATAATAAGCTCTTGATATAAAAGTCGCAATGAAAATGTGTACACGCTTAAGTATCCTCAATCGATACGACTAATTGACAGGTAAAAGAATGTGTTTCTAAAAATCAATCACGATCTCAAACGCATCGAAGCATGCGTAATTGAATATCAGTATGCTAACTATAAGCATTAGATGTCAAAGATGCCATACTTGAATCCTTCCTCAACGATAAATTATGCATACGGCAATAAACGTTGCACTCTAGCACTCACGGCTAATCCGTAAAATTAATATTTACATAAAACCTAAAGAAGTGATTTACTGAACGCCTAATGCACCGATAATAATCGATAGCTGCTACCGGCGATCAATCCAGTCGTGTCCAACTGCGTGCCATTACAGCAACACACGGAACACCGTATCTCACACAATGTTGCATTGTAAACCGCCGTTAACGGCGACTTCGGTCAACGAAGAAAGAGTGGCGTAGGTCAGTGTCAATCTTATCGAAAGAATAATGTTTCACGACCATATAAACGCGTTTACAATTTGCTATCCAGGGCCCGATAACGGACACCGTTGTGCAATGAGTGCTACGTCACCGTGAACGAACGGAAAAAACATTGAAAGCGGCGGGGAATGTTAATTAAAATGTTTTACGATTCAGATCGTTCGACGGCCGAAGGGAGGGGGTTAATGGGGATTCTCGATGCCCGATACACCTCGGACGTTTTTATCTGTAACGAGTATCCACCGGTAATCCGAGCCCTCGGGGTTCAAGAATAATTCGAAACGCGTCGAATTGAAACGGGGGAAACGACTGTTCCACTGTACAACGAACGGTTAATTAGTCGCCGATAACTTCACATTACAGTCGCGAGTCCAATACGTCGCTCGCGCGCAACGACTGTTTCCAATGAGCACCTACTCTGGTAGGACATTATTTTCTTTCCTCTTGCTAGTTCAGCTAGTCATTGACAAAAGTAAACATTATAGACGCATAAACAGATTTACACAACTATTTCCAACCATCACCGTTAACGGAAAAGAATTTCGTTGAAAATATTTTTAACATACGACAGTTGAAAAAAAGAGAAGATAATGGCGGACGCTTTTGTAAGTTACAAAAGCGTCAAATGTTGGAAACGTCGGGTTAGGCCGCAGGAGTTGTTAAAGTCTCCATCGCGCGAGGTAAACTTTCAAGAAATTTTCGAAAGTTTAATGGAGGAACTCGGTGGGAAACATGGAAGCCGTTTTGCGACCGACATTGAATAGAGTGTTATGTGAATAGAGCATCTGGTCGGTGGAGAGTGAACGCAGCGGCGATTTCTACACCCTCATTTCGAAAGCCGACACGTCGATTCCCTTCCCAGAAATGTTCCGCGGCACGCAAGACGATCATGTGTCCGCCACTCGATGCGATCGCAAGAAGACTTCCAACAAAATTATGAGAACGTACAATTTACCTCTCTCTCTCCGCGGGACGTCGCGCGATTCATCAAACAACAGCCACGTGAGAAAGCTGCTGGGCTCCGCTTACACCGGAAACGAAGTGAAAAAGTGGCCGGCGTACAGAGACGCATCAACTCGATCGAGGAATCGCGACCAGTCGATATAACCTCGATGACACAATCGGCCGAGAAGGCAGTGAACTTCCGACGGACTATTTCGAGCCAGGGAACGCGGCGAGTGAGGGAGGGGGAAAGAAGAAGGAGCGAGTCAAAGCAAAAACCAGTTCACCGCGTAGGGCTCTCTCTATACACCGTGACTTACGTGAAACGATACGTCACACAGTGCGTTGATTTATGACTGGTGTGAAAGACCAAAACTCAAATTCGATTTCTTACAAATTTATTTACTCCCACAATGCTGGACAATATCAAGTAAAACTTAATATCGAAACAGATTCATAATTAGGGTAATACAAAGAATCATAGGCAAAAATTATTTATTATTTAATTTTCGTCTGATCCGTGCGTCACTGTGAAGAGCAATAGCAGTGACGCGCGTTCGCGGATGCGTCCGCGAGAGAGCGCGTACCCCGCCGCCTTCGATCATTACTCGCGCGCGTTTAAGGACCTAAATTTCATCGACTTACAGCATCAACCGGTGACCACTGCCGTTCTCGATCGATACACGCCGATATCTCGCTCGCTCTCCCTCTCGTTCGTCTCACTGTGCACACTGACCACGGCCGCCTGCCTGCCTGGTGGTTCCCTTTGTCTTCCCGCTTATCGTCCCGGCGAACTCACCACGAGCACCAAAACAAGAACTGAACAAACGGAGGCAACGCCGAAAACCACGGGTAACGTAAAAAAAAACTGTCCTCTGTTGTCACGGGGCAGGAATACGTTGGCGGGTTACCGGACGTGGGCAGCGATGCTGGGCTAGAGGGGCCGGGAACGGGGAAATCCGCGCAGAAGGAAAACAAGGAAAAACCGTTGAACACAAACACACGCGGGTCCGACCAATTCCGGCACAGCTGGTGGGATGTGCGCGCGGTTATATACGCGTTCTCTCTCCGTGCGTCGACCACTCGAAACTCGCTGCCGCTGCTGACTGCTGTTGCTGCTTCAAGGGCAAGGCTAGCCCTCGCCGTCGATCGAATGCGGCATAATTTCGCGTTCGCGGACCGAGTACGCTGACGAGACGCTTGTTTCGGCGAGGCTAACTAACACGACCGGATCCGCGGATACGAGTTTCACGCGTGGAATAAACGAACCCAGCGGATCAGTGGCTTTTGTTCCGCGACCGACGACGGGAGAGGGGGGAGAAGCACTCGGATCGTCACGAACCGACTCCCTCGATGGACGCGACGATACTGAGGCGCCGGCGTGTTTATTCCCCCCACCACCGGCTACCCCGTCGCGTTCTCCCCACCACCGATCGCTCGCTCCTTCCGTCTCCTGCTAACCATGCCGGATTCTACCCCCACTACACGTCTTTCTTCGTCGTCCCTCACTCGGACTCCCCGCTGTTGGAACCTCTCCTGCTTTATTCCAGGGACTTCGATAACCTTCCAGCTGGTCTCCGTTTTTCTCTCGGTTTTCGATGAAATTTTGAGGGATGAGCGTTGACCTTAACCCCTTGTGCCCTGATTTCGTGATTATTTTAATTGTTTTTTAATCCATTTAGATTACTGTCGTATGTATAGGTTATTGAACTAATTTGTCAGTGAATTATTAATCAGTATGCTATTATTATGGTTTTATATTATAATCTGTGCACTTACTAGTCTATTACTATTATTTGGTAATAATGAAATATTTGTAATTCTGTGGCATGATGCACATGGATTAATAATCTTTGTGTCTTTGTTGCATAACTTAAGATGCTAAGAATAATACATATATTAAATTTGTTTCATGATTTTTATAGTATAAACCTGTGTAATGATTTGGATTCTGTTATATTACATTTGGAAAAGTATCTAAGTTTGTTTGGCTCGTGGCAGTGTTTTAATGAAAGTGGCACTTCAAAGTACTTCCAGGACATAAAGGGTTAAAGGATCTCTCCACTTTACGGGGTTGGAACAAATTGGGCACTCCGGTACTCGTGTTTTGCGCGGCTTTTAGGTGAAGGAGGATTATATTGCGCGGAATGGAGTTTGCCATTATTCCATTAATTTTACAGTCGATCATATCGTTGCATTGTGTGCGTTGATCGAGCGATTAACAGTCGGACAGATGAATATATACTGTTGCGTACGATAGCGAAGACGTGTGCGACATTCGATATGATTTAATCAGGATCATTACCGTTCCAAATGTACCTACATCATTAACAGACTCGTAATCTGTAATAACTCTGCGCAAAAATCGTATATGGGCGGATAATCCAATATGGTATAGGATTCCTTTTCAAAGAAGTACAAAGGAGATGGAAGTATAAAGCTACTGTAACAAAGATAGCAAATATTCTTCAACGAAAGGGGAAGATAGAAACAAGTAGTCATAACTTTAAAATTAAAAGTTCAAAATAAAACTGATGAGATGTTCATAGCTCTCCAAAAATCTTTTAAACAAATGATCATTCGACGATTAACTTTATTCTCAATAATATCAAAAATTACATTATCCAAAGTAATATTGATACAGCATTCAACAATGTTGCTCAAAACATATTACAATAATCGTCTCAAAAACCATAAAAATCATCACAACTTAACTACAGAAGCAATCTCGTCACATCTACAATCCCCCCGAAAGAATATTAAAGAAAACACCAGTCTCTAACATAAAAACTTTAATCAGCATCGAACCTACAAGTTACCAAAAAACTCATCCACAAACTCAACCCCAAAAACATTGATCAAAACGCGAGAAAAACACGTTCAAACACTGAAGCTCCAGCCTTCAGTGCACCAATTCTTAACCTAACAACAAAAAACTCCAAAAAATTTCACGAAAATCGAAGACGAACCAGTCTCCGCGTCAGCTGTCGTACGGGTGTTCCGCTTCAAACTCTCCCCTTCTAGCTCTCACTCCCGCTTTCCCTCCTTCTCGCCCGCATCCCTGACTCGCTGGCTTCGTCCTTGTCCCCAAGACTTCCCCTTCCACCCCCGACGCTAACCCCGTGTATACGTTGGACCGTTCCATTCTTCCCCGGGTGAATTAGAAGCGTAAACTAGGTCGTTACGTCCGCGAACGTCACCCCGTATTTTGGTTACTTGCTCCCGGATCTTTTCTTCCATCCCTCGAGGCGGGGATCAAAAAATTCCTGAGAACACCGGACGCGGATATTCGGCTAGGGGTTTAGCTACCGGGGACTTCGCTTAACAATGGGAATCGTCGGTCAGCGAAAACCTGACTGCGGATTAGCCAGGGAGATCTCTGTCGAGGGGGTGAGACTGCGAGCAAGGATTCAACCCTCGGCGGGAACGACGTGCGCGGTCTCCCCGGGATCGATGCAAATGTGGGCTACGGAAAAAGAGCTGCAAGGCTGGTATGTGTGTTGCTGGAACAGTGACGCTGGACACCGCTCGCCGGATTATTTTCGCTTTTTTCGCATGGGTGTTATCTCTTAGCTCCTGAACTTGGAAGTATTACCAGTAACATGGAAGTGAATAACTTTAGATCTACAGTAATAATGAGAGTTCCTTAGTATGCCAGTTCTCTTATTTTTAGTTTGAAATATGAAAGAAGTTTGGAGTGGGTCATTCTGATTCATTTGATGGTTCTAGTGTTAAGTGTTAGACTATGTCACCCCGTATTTTGGTTACTATCTCCCGAATCTTTTCTTCCATCCTTCGAGGTGGGGATCAAAAAATTCTCCTTGATCGCGGTCTCATCCCCTCGACAGAGATCTCCCTGGCTAATCCGCAGTCAGGCTTTCGCTGACCGACGATTATTTAGAAGCAAAAAACGAACACGACCACGATACATATTTATCATCTTTTAACAAGGAATTAAGAAAGCTAGCGTTGCTATCCTCTATCCTCTTTCGAGGCACAGCAGTATCTAGCATACTCCAGTGGTGAGGTGGGCAGTCCTGAGCGCAACAACAGGGAAGAAAAAAATAATATTGTGTAATTATCGGGACGTGGTGGCCGCATTTCTTCCTTTTTCAGTAACCGTTCAAGATTTGACCTTTTCTTCTTCGCCGACGACAGAATCATTTATTACGGTATTCATTTATTAAGACCACCTGGGACGCGTGGTGTAATTATGCGGCCCGGTCGGGTGAAACCAGTTCGACAGTGCGCCACAGCGATAACTAAAAGCCACAGCGCGGCTCGCACGGGACGCCGCGTTCCGAATTTTTCCGGGTTTTTTCGCCTCGCCCGACATCATGGCGCTCAGCTCGACCCCCTAGCGAACGTTGCTGCAGCAGTTAAGTTCCAGTGATGAATACTGATAATCCGTTTAACTGGGGAATCCGTTGGAGACAAATTTCTCGCAGAAAGTGAACGTAGACAAGCTGATTTTTCTTCGGTTGTACCCCTGCACGCTGCTGCTATTAACGAGTATAATTGGAAGGTATTGAGGCTAAATCTTGCAGGTTAATTAAGAACATGTATCTAGAAGAATATTCTGTCTTTTGTACGAAGTTGCAAGTCTTGAAATCTTCTATTAAGATTATAAGCAAGAGAAATCTATCTTTAATTTTATAGATTCGATGACCTCTAGAAGTCTCCAAATTTCTTGGGTCCACAGCTTTGTTAACCTCTTCCCATATTTCGTTTATGACTAGACTACTAACTAATTTTACTATTAATAATTTGCAATAAATGTGTAAAAACGCTTCATTTATTGTAATTGCATATTAACTTTGTAGGTGAAATATAGAAATTAGCAAAGTAGTCGTCCGCTGCGATCCACGTGCAGTGTTGAACATTGATTTTGTTAAAATGGATATTTTTATCGCGAGTCTTTAAAGTTAATTGACCTCTTAAACTTATGTTTTTCCACTTAAGACATTAACCCTTAAATTATTATTCCTAGTGTACCAGTTTCTTAAGAATGACTCCAGCAACACTGCCAACGTAAAACTGTGCCATTTTTCTCATCGTTAACACTCGGAAACGTTAAAATAGTAAAAATTGCAGGCCAGTTGGTGAGTCTCAAATCTCTCAGTGAGGAGAAATTCGAAGCATCGCAGGATGCCATGTACAGTGCATAATCTTCCGTAAAAGCAGTTCTCGCGGCGTTCGGAACGGCTCTGGTTACGTGGTGCCGGGCTTTGTGCAGCGTTCTCCGAACGTTCACGGCCCGGTCACGCCTAGGAGCATTGAATAATGCCCGAACGAACCGTGACTATGCCGTGACTGAATCGCTAATGTAATTCAAGCCCCGGGCGACCGTTGTACTTTCGATTTTCGCAGTAGATAACTTTATCCATTATCTATGAGCATCGTAAGCTCGGCTGAACCGTGAAAGCTCTAATCACGATGACTCTATAATCGACGGTAATTCTATAGCGGATAACAATGCTTTACAGATAGTTGCTAAAAAAAAAGAAAGATAGGTAGAACAAATTTTCCTTTCATAATATCACGCTGCGTCGAATAAAGTTGATTCTTTATTTGGCTCTAGCCTGACTAACATACCCCCTTTGTACTCGAATTTTTAATTTTATTAGTACAATCTAATTCTAGCCATTTTAAATGCCAGATGAAATGGTCAACTGTATCTAATTGATCAAAATTTTGTAATATATAATAATATGTATTAATATTTATATTTAAATTTATATTATAGTTATAATTATATGTTTATGTTATATTACATAAATTTTCTTATACCTATACTTGCTTCTGACGTGCAGAAAATTTACCTCGCGTACGAGACTTTAAAATTACCCGTTACTATTTTTACCAATATGTTTATTAGCATACTCTAACTTCTCCCTGAATTTCGCTCTTATCGTTCCGCATTACTATTCAAACTTGCTCCTGGTCGTTCCGAAGCCTTTTATCGTCCGTCGACAATAGTAATAACGATCGTATCGGGTGGCCACCTTGACAAATGATCATTAGTCACCGGTCTCTATTTTCTGCCGCATTGAGTATCACCTGAACAGATGACTGCGCAGAGTAGAATCGAGACGATGACAGCATCCAAGCAATTCCCTTCGTTGCCCACGACGAATGCTTGAAAAACAATACGATCGAGCCTCGATACGTCGAATCACAAGGGGAGATGTAAGATCAAATCGTAGAGGTTTTGTCTTAATCGAGTTTTCGAGTAAAAAAGATAACAAACGAAAATTTTATTTATAGAAGTTTTATAAATTAATTAGTTTTAAATTAATTCCACTAACAGAAGTATTTTAACTTAATTAAAATTAATCTTAAATTAATTCGATTAATTGAAGTTTTTTAAAGGTTTTGACTTGTATCTAAATGTGAATTTTATTTTGTAGAGATTGGCGTCGTTTTGAATTTAAGCTAAACAGGTAGAATAGGTATACTGTTGTGGCAAATAATTCGAATTATAGAACTATTGTATTTCGAGTTATACAGGTTTTTACAGTGCAGCAAAAAGAAAGAAAGAAATTTTTCGAGTTACAAAGTTATCGAGGTTCGACTGTGTTAAACCTCCTTAACTTCTTTAAATCCAGAAATGCAGTTCAGTTTCTCTGTAAAATGAACAGCTTTCGTTACTACGAATCCAATGGCAACGATTTTATCTTCATAATCAAACGACATGAAGGCTGACACTTGATTTGAAGCTCGCGAGTGACACTGTTTACCGAGAAAATTCGACAGTTAAGTGGTTAAAGTGGGAATGGAACCTGTTCGTGACTCATCGGCGACAAGAGCCGAGAGCAATCATGCACTCGCGGCTTCCATCCGCGCTCCGCCCCCTCCCCCCGGCCACTGGATTAAAATGCGTCACGCGAATCGCCGACGCTCGCTCCTTCCCGATTGTTTCCGGAACGGTTTATAATTTATTGACCGAGACGGCGATCTTCTAATACGAGCGCTTCGGCTTGCCATGCGAATCGCGCACGCGAACAACTTCTGTTCCGATCGTACGATAGAAACGTAATACAAAAGACCTTGCTGATCCTTACATGATGTGAACGATGTTATGATGATTCGTGTTGCAATGGATGAGAAAATGATTTGAGCAGATAGTAGAATGTTTTTGGACACAAATGTTTGGATGCTTTAAATAATCTGTTAGTAACTCAATTTATAAAACAACCCGTAGAAAAACTTCTAAATCCATCTCACACTTCAAATCTCAAAAATAGTAGTATCTATAATTCCCAGCAAGCTTTAAATCTTTACTGTACGTAAAGATTAACACGTAACCTTCAAAAACAAGTTAAGTTCCAATGCATTAATATATCTACCGACAATATTCAGTAAATAATGCTTCTAAAACGTACTAACCAAGACCTTACCAAGACTAATAACATCTTATTACGATAAATCGCATTAAACACGTCTTCCAGCGACACAGCTTTTGAATCGTCCTGTAGAACAATAGCTAAATATCTCATGTCCATAATTTCTATTAAGAATCGCCAGTTTTCTCGGCACAAGAGATGATCGTCTAGTTAACCACGTTCTAAGTTTCTCTATTTAGTGGACGGATGTCGTCGCGGCGGCGGCACCGCGTTTGAATCGTCCGGCGCGCGCTTTATTACGGTCACAACAGGTCCGCTGAGTCGCATCACAGCCCCAGCGCATTTAACGTTTATTGCCAGAAACCGTGACTGTGGTCAGTGAACGTTCGCGGCGCTTCCGCGAGATGATTCACTCGCGGCTCGCATGCGCCGGCTTCGTTCCTGCAGCCAACGAGTATACAGGATGCGTCAGAATAATATGTACAAATAATATCAAGATCCCCTTGTGAAAATATAAAAGAAGAATATAAAATATAGTTTGTTTATTTGAGCCTTCGTTTTCGGGAAAATCAAGTTCGAAAATTGCTTGGTTTTATGCAGGGTTGTAGCGAGATTATAAGATTAAATAACATATGTTTGTTGAAATGCAGTAGTGTTTTTTTTAATCTAGTAACTCATGAAGAACAAACTTTTGAACAGAAGAAATTTGGAAATTTTGATGCTTGGAAATTTGCATATTTGAATGTGTGGAAATTTGTAAGTTTGTAAGTTTGTAAGTTTATAAGTTTGTAAGTTTGTAGGTTTGTAGGTTTGTAGGTTTGTAAGTTTGTGAGTTTGTAAGTTTGTAAGTTTGTAAGTTTGTAAGTTTGTAAGTTTGTAAGTTTGTAAGTTTGTAAGTTTGTAAGTTTGTAAGTTTGAAGTTTTAGAAATGTAGAAATTTTACAAAATGAAGAGATCGTATTTCATATTTTTTCATAAGGAATTAAAACTTTCAGACTACGTTCATCATATAATGAAACTGTGTTAAATTAATTGTATCTAGATTTATAACCAAATTTTTCGCAAAAATTGATTAGTTTCTAAAATGGGTCTGGACCTATAAAAGTTTATGAACCACTATTGAATACCATACACACACACACCGCCGTTAAAGTCGATGGAACGCCTCCGGGCACCGCTTCAAAATTTGTCCACACCAGGCATCGACTGTTCCGTAAGTCAATTATCGACTTGAAAAATTCGTTATACCCCTTTCTGCTTTTTTCCTCTTTTGTTGCATGTTTTTTCTACGAGAAGGTTTGAAATTCTTCTCGCGGAAAGCACACACGCGCGCGGAATAACTAAATTTTCCACGAGTTTTACTCTCCACGATGGCACAAAGTTGCTACTGTTGTTTCTTCGTGGACTGTACTCAAAGTAAATTAACCCTTCCACTGCTACCCTCGGGCGAATTTTAATGTGACACGCGCGTCACGGACAGAGGACGCTCGGTTGAGAAACTTTTCGTCAGTGTTCTTCGAAAGATATTCGAAAAGAAGATGTTGAACGTTCTCTCCCTCGTTTTGTCAAATCAATTTGTCCCTCAGTATAGAATCGACAAGTACAACAAAATAAAATTCTACCCAAACTTCTATTTCATCTTATGAAGAACCTTCTGAATATCTTCAGAAACTAAAACTTGAAGTTATAATGACATCGTGAATCTTCACACAAATATAAATTTGAGTTATTTTTTTGCAACTTCAATCAAATATTCATCTACTATTCTAAACTTCCTCCAATGTTTTAAATGAGGCGAACATCTCTTTCTATGCAACTAATTTACAATTATTTCAAATACCACAACATTAAATCTCCGATTAATTTACTATAAAAGGTACCTATAACTTCTACATATACTAATTCAATCATACAATCACACTAAATACACTAAAAATTAACCAACAACTAATCTACCCATCATACCACAACATAAAATTAATCAATTCAAAACAATTGCAAAATCAATGCACCGTATCAAATTTCCAAGCATCAAATACCCAACAACTTCACAGAAATCCTCGATTCAGTACACGATCGAACATTTCCTTGTAGCGGGAACACTCTGTACAAGGGTCCGCGTGTCTGCGTACATGCTGCCCCCACCTTGGCCAATTTGTTTTACGAACTGCCGGCGATATGTAATTTAATCGAATTTATCGCGTCGACCGCCGCGAGTTACAGACGCGATACACCCGGCGAAATAATGCTCCCTGTAACGCACGCGATCTTGCTTGTCCCATACGTACCGGAAACTGGTACCGGGAAACCAGTACCCCCCTGTTCCTCTCCCCTCCAATAAATTCTCCATCCTCCAGCGAGCCCGTAACTCGCGTCCGCGTTTTTCTAATCCCGACAACGAGCGAACTAAACGACGGGGGTTGGGCGGAGGATATAAAAGGGAGGATGTTTTCGCGCGTGCAATCGGAATTATAGAGCCGTTAGGTGAACTGCGAAACGCGCTCAGCGTCAGTCCGATACCGGTCCCATGTTATTGAATATCTATCGTGTAAGTGAAATCCGAGTGAAATACAACGTTTTCCGTTTCTATAGTTCGAGTGGTTCGAAAATGGATGCTGATCGGCGCGTAGATTTTGTATTGAGAAACGTAATCGATGCAGTTGGCGGGAATCGTGATTGAAAGTATCAATGTAATCACTGGTTGAATACTTCTTTTGGGGATGTTTTGTTTGTTGGATGTTGGTGAGTGTTTAGGGGATCTTATAGGGAAATTGAAGTAAACGTAATTAGTTTTTTCTATTTTTTGTTGGGGTTTTTAATTGTAGTTTCAGATATTATAGTTTTTAAGATGATATTTTACTTTTTAAAGTGATGTTGTAATTTTGAAAGCGATGCTACAGTTTTCAAGGTAATAATATAGTTTTCAAGACGATACTGCAGGTTTCAAGGCAGTACTATAGGTCTTAAAACAATATTGAATATCTATACTTCTCAAGGCCATATTGTAGGTCCAAAAACGATATTGTAGGTCCCAAAGTAATATCACATTTCTCAAGGTGACACTGTAAGTTCCAAAGCAATATTCTATGTCTGAAAGCAATACCATAACTTTCTCTTCCACTCAGTAATAATTTTTATAATTTTCTATTCCTCAATTTGGATTCAACAGTAGCAATACTCGAAAGAAAAAAACCAAATCACTTTACCGCACGATAAATAAACAATATACGAACACAGGCACGCGATAATACAGACCCCATTGTGCTATCTCAGGAAACCGGCTTTTTATTCGATGAACCATGACACGGTAGCATATCTGCTTATCTGCATCATGGTCCGAGAATTTTATTGGTGCCAGCTGTCTTCCGTTGGAACCCCGAGGAGCCACGTCCCCGTTTCGTATACTCGTATACACGTGCGATATTAACACGGCTCAAAAACACTTGGCTGTGACCGCGTTAATCTTCGCCACGCGATTTAAACGAGACGCGAGCAGAAAAGGAGCGGGGCAAAGAAGAAGGGGGGACGCAGAGAGAACGAGTCCTGTTTGCAGCCTTCCAACGTGTCATTAAACGGAGCGATTTATCATAATTTATATCGCGCTCACCGGGCTTAACGCGACGGTCATCCGATTATGTTATTACAGGCGTGGGTGCCGTTTTGATATACGTCTTCCCTGCGGTCTTCTGACTCCTAAAATATGCACGCGGAGTGCGCGACGCCCTTGATGTCCCCTCGTGAACCGGGTCTACCCTTGCGACACAAAAATTTGTACGTACAAGGTGTCCGTGAATTACAAGATTATACGAAACGCGTATAATTCCCCTTATATAGATACTTATCGAAGGATCTTTTGTCGTTTACCGGAGCTCTGAGGTCCTTGAGCACTTCAGCTTCTTGAACCCTAAGTTTTGAGAATTTCACACCTGGACTTGATAGTTTAGATCAGTTTAGGACTATCAAGAATTTGATTGTTCCATTGGTTGACCTGTTAGAAACTTTGTTCCGCGAAGACCTTGACGCTAGGAACCCATTATTATCAGAGGCCGTGGGTTTTACACTATTGAGAATTTTGTAAACTTAAAAATTGTTACTTTTCGGTATTCAATATTTGAACTCAACGGTTTGGACCAATCTGGAACTAACTAGATACTGATTCTTCTCTTGGCTTGTCTGCTATAGGCTTCGTTCTTAGAACACTTTAACTTTAGAATATTGTCTATGTTATCCTTACCTGTATTAACTAATATTATTATTTCACTATCTCTATGTCATATAGATTATATAATAATGAAGAATAATATACTGAATAAAAAATATGCCACAGTAGTATCAACATAATAAAGCCAAAACACTACAAACACGCAAAATCAACAGTAATTTGAACGAGTCCAAATCGATCCTTTAATCGAATCTATTTATACCGCACCAGTTTATCCCATGCTAATTCCTTCGATCCCATAATTTCAATTTAAACAAACACCAAATCCCACAGCTAATTTTAGATCGAATTGCACGAAAGTGGGGCAAGCTTCTGGTGAAAGATTCGTGTTTTAACATCACTGAAAAAAAAATTCGCGTGTTTCAGGACTTACGATCGCGAAGCTCCAGCGTGAAATGTTTATCACTGCAAATGAGATTAACATAATGAATACGGGTGTCCAAAGCGTGAAAAACCCACGTTTCGCACGAGAGATCACTCGCGGCGTCCATTTTGCTGGCGATAACGCGCGTTAAAAATCGTATTTGCGCGCGACGCTTACGCTCCGGCATAATTTTTTTCGGCTTGGTCGCCGCCATTACGCGTAATTTACCTAAGTACGGCTAAACACTTTCCCCTGCCTGCCATATCGTTGCATTCATGAACATAATAACGGTGAATATCAATTTTCAGGATAATTTTCGTTGCGTTAACTTTCGAATGTATTTTTAATTCACTATTTTAATTCACTAGGAAACTGAAACCATCTTAATTCACTAAAAAATATTCTATAGCAAAAAGAACACTGTACTCTCGAAAACTGAATTAATTTCTATCTAGACACATTACTACTTAAGATTAAGTATATTTTCAGTTTTTCTTATTGTCAAGTTTTACTCTTTTCATTACTTCGATTATTTTTATTTTTCATTTCTTTATACTTCGAAAATTTTATGTAATGACCTGATTACAATTCTTATAACATCTTCCTGTAACTTGTTTGATTCACCCTAACAAAATGGAGAAATAATAAGGTACGATTGTCTTTCGTTAACTGGGGTTTGCAAACTTGTTCACCGATGAAGATACAGAACGCAGAATTGCTCCAAGGAGAGTGGAATGAAATGAAAGCAAACGTTCCCAGGAAACGATGTGTGTCACGAACTATTTGTCAGCGCTTGAAGCGTTAAAATCGCGTAGGTGAATTCGGATAGTATGTTAAAGTGAATGAAGAACCGTATTTGGCGGATCGTTTGAATCATTTCGCGAGCACACGTGTTACTTACGACACGCTTTATTGACTTTTAATTATACTAGCGATTGATGCGTTTAATTATAACGAATAGCAAAATAATACAAGTACCATTTCCAGTTTGATAGTTACATGCTCAATTGAATATTGATCAAATATCACGCATTTTTCCCTCCGTTCGTTGAATATCTTTTTCACGTTGGTACCAGTGTAATTACGTTAAACGGTAACATGATTTGAAAAACAGGTGCCGAATGATTGTATTTTTTTTAAATTGTAGCGAATGTTGCCGAACGAAATGGTTTTATTAGAATACCAGCTTTCTAAGTTTGTTATTGACTTGAAAGATAGAACCGTTATTAATATCTAGTAACAGTGAATATTAAATACGTAAAAATATAATGGATTGCTTATTATTGTGTTTAATATATTCTATGATTCTATCGTAATCTGTACAATACACAGTAATATAAAGAATAATAGATTCACTAAACAAATCACAATATTGAAATAAATTAATCAGATTTCTTAATATTCCTATTGCAATCACCTATACTAATTTCTTTTTTAATTTAACCCTGAACAAAGGGGTTACCTACCTCTACACAGCCTGTAACAATCACTTACTTGTTTCCTAATTTTATTATACTCTCCTCAGACTTAAAACCGTCATTAACAAAATAAAAACCAAAGTTAAATCCAAAGACATTATACAAACAAACAGCTGCTCTGAAAATGAAAACCCAGTTCAATGAAAAAAGACCCAAAGAACCCAGCAGATTAAACGATAATTAATTTCCTCAGAATTGCGCCCGAATTGATTAGCAAAATACCATACGGAGAATATGCAAAAACGATGGATAAAAACTATATACCTCTTCCCATGTGATAGCAAGAGGGTTAAGCTGCAATCGAACGAGCAGCTTTTAAACTCAGTGTTACGTAATCTCATTCCAGAAAGTGGTTCCAGGCCGGGCGGCGCGGCGCGGCGTATCCGCGCGAGTGTTTATAACGCCGCGAATTTCAGCTCGCGGCGTTAATCGATTTTAACATAACCATGGGCCGCCCACGCGGCGCGCCTGGAACGGCACGTACCGCGAGCGAGACGCCCACGCCTCTATAATTGTCGGAAGTTTAATGCTGACGCACGAAATTCGTTCTATCGAACGAAATCCTCCGCCGATCCTGGCCGCGTTTGCGTAGATGGGCATACATATACACATCCGATGACAGAGGTCGGGATTCAATGGCGTCTCGCGGTGACTAAGCCACTTCCGGAACGCTGACGAGAGGAACCGTCTCGTTAATGACGCGCGAGTGTCATCCTGATCTTCGGCTTTCGTTAAGTTGAGGGATGAAGGGATGACTTTGAGGAGTACGATGTAAAAATAAAACTTTGAGGAGTACGATGTAAAAATAAAACTTTGAGAAAGTGAGAGTAGGAAAGGAAGACTTCTTCCACAAAATTATTATTCAAAAAAAATGTATGCTTCAAAAATTCATAATAGTAAATAATTTTTGATATCTCAATGAACCGATACCAATATAGATAACTTTGGTCCAATCGATGCAGTTTCATTTTTATTATTGATAAAGTAAGATTCAGCAACTTATAGTAACATTGAAAGAATTTTCTTGACGATCTAGTCGCTAGAATCAATACAATGCATCTATTTACAATATTCAGCATTCACATGGTAATCAACATTGATGAAGATTGTCTTTTATTATTCTTTCGATAGCCGACGAAAAGTGATTATCACTAGAATTCTTCATTCTGGTATCAAGTTACAGCAATTAACACCTTTTTCCAGATCCTCTGATCCGTAAAGGTACGACGAATCACGGGCGACACGGTTGAAAAACAAAAGGTAGTAACTCCGAGGCGGCAAGAGTCATACGTCTCGCGGTGTGACGCGTAACAAGATTTTCCACCTATCAGTGAGCGTGTCGCGTTCGCCGCGCTTTTACTTCGCGTCGCTTTCAGCGACCATGGCTCTGAGACTCGAAAGCAATCGCAATGCTTGGCCTGTCGAACTCTTCGTGAGACTGTGAAAGCGTTTACAGCCAGAAAAAAAGACGGCCTGATTTTTTGCTTTTTTTTAAAAGAGTCTTACAAGGTACATGTGATACACTGTAACAATGATATTGCGTTATACGACAGCGTAACAACGTGCAAGGGGAGAGGAAAAAAAGAAAAAAGGATTGAAGAAGAGGAAAAGTAGTAGAGACGAGTATAAACGAGCAAACTTTGTCAGACTGCAAATATTTCAACTTCGTTGCAAGCTTTGAATGATTAAGGCTAGTTCTTTGGAATGTTCAGTACTTGCAGTAGTAAAGGAATTAATCGGCTGTGATTTATATACATATAGAATATTTCTTTGCAATTCTTCCCAAAAATCATTTGAGTATTCTCTTATCTAAATACTACATGGTTTCATTTCATATAAAATTATATTTTGCTTATATTTCCACTTTAAAAATCTTTACATTTATGAAATCCTTAGATATAATAATATATACTTTTTCTCTTCTCAATAAATGGTTTCTTATACATTACCAAAATAAACTTGACACTATTCTAATCTTTCTATTAAAAAAGAACAGCTATGTCTGTACTCAAGTTTCACACTCATTCATAAAGCACAACGTTTCCACGTAGAGTCATGGGCCAACTTTTGCTCCATTGAACCAAAGCCCGAATCCATTTAACAGCACCTTGTTGTCCGTGCTCGGCGTCTACGCTTCGCAACGTTGATCCGCCGTGTAGATTACAGCGATTGGTCAGCCTCCCTAGACAACGAATTATATCCAGCATTCTATATTCCAAGGAATAATACAATAATTTGTTCGATTATACAGCCGCACTGCTCCGAATGCGCGCAGGCTCCCGTTATACGTTTCCTCGCCCTGGTGCAGCCGCCATTAATAGTCCAACCTTAGATGGTTATCCACAATTCAGAAGATCCAGACGTGTTACGGGGGCTCCCCGGCGACGTGTTCCCCGCTTAACGTTATCGCGAGGGTCATGAATAGTTCGGATTGTAAGTCGTGTGGGTTTTGGAATAATAACGGGTTTGTTGGGAATTGAAAAATGCCACGTAAGGGTCGTTTCTTTCTATTATATTTTTACATTCAGAGTAATGTATTCGTTTAGAGTACATGAGATTGTTGTTTTAAATGAACAATTTTTGGAAATCAAAGGTTTGAAGGTTTGAAGATTTGAAAGTTAAAAAATTTGAAAGTTTAAGCATCTGAAACGAACAGACTTGTATAATACACTAAAAGCAATTGTTCTCCATTTATACGGAGCAGATGACAATTGACCGATGTCGTAATCAACGAAACGCGAACCGATTCTTCAGGCTCTGGGTCCATTGCAAAGAGCGTACGTTTCTCCTGCCAGAAAATCTGTTGCCGCATCAAGTGAAACCCGGCATGATCCCGAATCGCGCCATTTCGCACGATGAATATTCAATGGTGTTCCACTTTTTTGTGTCCCAATATAGGTGGCGGTGTTTTAATTCGAACAACGTATCTCGAGGCACGATGAACCGATGACACCTAGCACGAAATTTTAAACCGGCGGAAAATTTATGCACGACCGCCCTATGGCTGACCTCAACAAGGACGTTGTTGATTTCGCTTGATCACTTGTGTCGTTGTATCGTTTTATGGGATGAAGCGATGACGAAGAAACTTTGTTTTCATTCTTGATGTAAAACACAATTGCTCAAATACTAAACTTTGAATTAAACAAAAATATCTTCTATTTGAAAGTTCCAAAGTTTCAAATTTCAAATTTCAAATTTTCTAACTTTCATATCTTCAAACTTTCCTATTGCCTAATGATCTAACGTATTTTTATAATCTCAATCTAATTTCATTCTAACCCCTTCGCATTATAATATACAAGCTCACAACGTTCGCAATAAAGAACCCAAATTTAGTAGGTTTATGAATCTGCTTTTATGCTATACGAGTGAACCAATATACCAGTGTGCCGAACATTTCATAAATGAGCGAAACACATCCAGATCACGTCCAACCAAAACATTTGCCAACTCAAGGATTCCCGTTTAACGAAAGATGCGACTGCCCGGAGCAGCAAATGGAAACGGTCATTCCGTGGTATCGGTCGGAACGATCTAACGTTTCGCTCCTCTACGACCGACCCCTGGTAAAGAGCATCTTTAACAAAGCACCTCTTCCCAAACGAATCGGACAGTTGCCGGCCGTTGTCAATCGGTCGATATCGATTCCGAAACTCGTCGGGGACGCCGGAACACTGATACGAAACAGCGGTAACAGCGATCCCTCGTGCAATTATCGGGGAACATTAAGAAACGGATTCCTTTTTGCCTCGATTCTTGGAGGAAATCGAACGAAAATAAACGGCCCAGACATGCCTTGGTAAATAAACGAAAAAAAGGTCATTAACAAATAGTGTCTTCGGATGTTTATGTAAATTGTCATGTTTGGGTGCGAGGCACAGTAAGAATAAAATTTGCAAAAGAATTTGTTTTGAAGCGGATCTTCTGAGCCTTTTGTATTTGTTAAAGAAGAATATTTTAGAAGTTATTTTGTAATCATATTTCAGTAATTTAATTCTGAAACACCCTCACAGCAGAATTAAACAATACTTTACAACTAGACCACAGGTCTCCTGCATTTGAAATTTCAAAACGTAATAAAATACAAATTCGATTATAGTTACTACAATCATATCACTCACAACTTCACAGAACCTATGTTTCTATCTCTATTATCTATCTCTAATATTTTTATCTCTATGGTAGATGATAAACTATATATAATAAACCATACAATAATAAAATAGATAACAATAATAGATAAAAAACCTTTTAACCAAGTATCAACCTAACACTAACCCACTGTTCTTAGTTTCAGACTTAACAACTCAATTCTCATCCCTGAAACATCACCCTAGTCAAACCCAAACCAATACCCCCAATTTCCCATTCTATCCCTTAATCCACCTCCTCCATATCCATCACATTCACACTCACCTTACTTTCCAAAAATTCCAATTTGCCCAACCACAAAACAACCCCTATCTCATCCTATCCTCCCTTTACACCTCTTCTACCATTCCAATTCCCGTCATTCCGCGTCACGATCACCGGTGTCCACCGGCCGCTCGCAAAAACCGATACTCAGACGCCCAAAGACCAAGGAGAACGCTCGTTCACCTTCCTGCTCATCGGATCGGGTTGCCTGTTCGAAACGGGCGCACACATACCCTCGGCGATACGGCTCTAAGCATCCGGGAACTGCTTTTGCGGCGGATGGGGACAGCGCCGCTAATTTCATTTCGCCCCGGCCGTAAAACGACAGAACGGCCCGGGACCGCGACCACGCGGCCAACGTTCAAAGAACCAGCGGAAACGGGGGAGAATCGTTGACAGGTAGGTCACGCTCCACAGCGCGTCAGTTCCGTAATACGGCAGATGGATTGGAAGAAGAAGAAAGATGGCGGATCAGGGGCTGAAGACGAATGGAACTGTTGACACTAGAACTGCCGACCGTTTGATATGGTTAATGTGTAATCCTTATAAGAATTGTATCAATAAACTTTTTTTCGGTTTCTTCATATATTCATTACAATATTCAAATGAGGACATTTATTTTTAAAGTCATTTCGAAGAGCCGCCATTTTTACAGGTGTGGTAGTTCTAGTGTTAAGTATTGTAGTTAATAGTGGTTGGAACTTTTGGATTTGAAATTGTTTCTCTTGTGCTTTAAGTTGATTTCGTGTGAAGATTAGCATTGTTAACTGTGTTGTAAGAGACTGGTTTCAATAGTTTAATGGTTCATGTTGATTAATGTTGAGTGTTGAATTGTTCAGATTGATAAACATGGATTATCATATATTTTTATGATATTTATCCAAAGCTGATTTTTATATAATAAAATTTGATCGAATGTTTTAAAGTTGCAACTTTACACCTATCTACTTACAACATCTGTAAAATCTCCATAATCTTAACGTGAACTTCTTCAATAGAAAATCAATACATTCTCTATTTCCAATTACAACTTTCTTATTTAGTCTAACTAATATATTAAAATAATACAAGTTCCAACACAAAGTGTAACAATCATAAAATCACACTTATATCAACAGTTACATAATTCCTTCAAAACTACAACGCGTTTATTCGACATATTAGAAGATTTATCCAAAACCGCTGAAAACTGAAATCACGGGAAAAAAAGAATACTAAGTGAATAGGGGTACAAAATTTCACGGAAAAGCGAGGTGCTAGCAGAACAGTTCCCCGCCGTTCGAACAAAGAAGCCAATTTAGTGGCTTCAGCTCGCAAACCTTTTCTGCGGGCCGGGCAACAACCTCAGCAGCCACTTCGGGGGTCGGTTTCGCGAACGTGGCTAAGCTAGGTGCCAAACGCGATGTACGCCGATGATCGTCTCTCGTGGATTCGAAAGACGACGGAAGAGGAACACGCGCGAACTCTTTACGAGCCTTCCTATCTATCCGGAATCTCGCGAGCCGACGAATTTGCAGTCGGACTGTGCGACCATTTTATGAACCCAGACGTTTCTGTGTTTGATCACACTGTTGGCTTCAGGTAGCTTTTAGTGGTTGAGGGAATTTGGCTGGGATTGCTTGACTGATTGGAAAATATATATTACCGTGAGGTGTTTGTGAGTTCGTATGTTTTCGGAGTTGATATTTGAGGTTAGGACTGTGGTTGTCAGGTGATGAGTTTTGCAATGGATGGGTTCTTGAGTTTAAGCAAGTTTCATTGTGAGGTGTTAAGGTTTGCTTTAGGGTACGCAGTGTTTTGGAATGGGAAAGTGGGGATATTGGAATATTAGATAATTGTTAGATTAGGTCGTTGATTTTTATTATATTGACTGATGGCGAGATAAAATCGTCGAGTAACAAATTTGAAAATTTATTTCGGAATATTTTGAAATGGGAAAAATATTGTATCAGTTACTGACGTTCTAGAATCACCAAATAACAAATTTAAAAAATCCCTTTGCATAAAATTGAAATACGTCAACTTCTAAATTACCAAACTTTCAACTTCAGATACCTATATCCCACCGTCTCAACTAAACACTTAATCAAAAGTAAAAGGAAAAATTTAATTCAGCTATAATAATCGACATAAAAGCAACTCTTATTACAAGAATATTACGATAACCTTTTCCATTTTCTTTTATCAATCACCTTACACTTTCAACCAAAACATCCACTCATGTCGAACAATATTCACGAATACAACCTGTAAGACAACTAATGAAAATTACCACGAGCTTCCCGTTCGAAGGTAACACGAGGATTCTCGAGTTCAGGAGTTCGAAAGCTAACAATTCCATTCCCTTACCCCGCGTTCCAACTTTTAAAAGCCGCGGGTCGAATCACGGTAAACTAAACGAGCGATCGATGCACCACCGTCGACAGTGGCTTGCGGATAGTTAGTCGAACTTGTTCCGGTGTCTCGATTGAATCGCGAATCGGTGTTGTGATTCTGTATGCCAGCGAGGGAAAAAAGTTCCTCGGATTTCGGGGCTCTGATTCGAGCTCAAGCTTCGCCGTCCCCTTTCTCTTCTACTCTCCAACTAATTGTCGACTGTCCTCGTCCTTTTATAACGGAGAAACTTCGTCCCTTCGATCCATCCCTTTACTTTCACTCTCTCTTCCACCGTTTTCCTAAAGTTTTCGAACCAACGGGATTACTTTAATGTTTGAATCAGGGGGTATTTTTGAATCTTCTACTGTGTGTCTTAGGTTGAGTTTCATGTTAACAAAGTCCAGGTGTTTTATTATTGTTTATTGAAATAGTATTAGTGTTTATAATATTAGTATTTACAATAATAGTAATTATTAAAATGCATAGTTGATAGAAATATTAAAATTGTAGGTGAGAATTTGAGAAATAATATTTTATATTTTTGTATCATTTATATCATTATATTAATATTTATATTACTGTATTAATAATTATATTCTAAACTTTATATGGTAATTCATGTCAAAAGGTGTAATTTTTCTTAGCTCTTCAAAGAAATTTTTATTTTTATAGCTTTTTAGGAAATGATAATTTTATCACATTATAAATGATTCTTTAATATTAATGGGTACGGTTTTTTCGAATATTCTAGAAGGAGAAATGCGTTATTAATATGTTTCGCGGCTGATGAAAAATTGATTCCGTTGATTAAAATTAATTTATTATTCTACCACGCTGGATACGGGTATTTTATAAATGCATAAGCTTCCGCGGTCGGATGCATCGCTCGCGGTCATTTTATTAATTAAAAAGTAACCATGATGTGACTTATTTTGACGTAGCAAAATTGCCGGGGACACCGTGCAAATGAAATATATGGGGGAATATGTATACTGTTGCAATCACGAATGTGTTAACTCATCAGGCAAAAATAACTGGAGAATGTAAAATAATATTTTCACTACAAGGGACTCCATTTTGAAGGAAAATAAACATGGAAAGCTTATTTGAGGCGCGCACGTTTCGTTTTATCTTTAAGTAGAAACTGTAAATAATGACCGGACACGTAAGCCCATAGTCTCATTCAACAACTTGCGCTCTCGTTTCAAATGTAAACTTATTCTCCTGGAACAGCTTCGGAGAACAAGGAAATTGTTTACAAAATTACCAAGACATTTTGTAATGACTAAATCAAAATAAAATTATGAAATTTTACATTCTTATAACTAGATATTTCTTAACAAATTTCATACTGTTATAACTAGTTATTTCTCAAAAAATGTCGAATTGTTATAACCAGATATTTCTTAAAAAATTGAGAATTTTAGGGAAAAAGAAATTTCACAAAAATCTCTCTTTACTAAAATAATTCAAACACCAATAATAATTGAATACTTAAAGTTTGAATATTTATAATTTCTTAGGAACAATTCTGCAATAGATTAAAAATAAATCAAATGAAAAAATAACCAACATTAGTTTCGAAGAACCATTCGGTTAGACAAATTTCTGATGGTTTCCGGCCTCACGGTGAAATCTTTTCTCTGCGGTCTCTTAATTGTCCAATAAGGGACGCGGGTGGGGGTCTTCCAGGACTGAGATCGGGACCGACGTTAGAGGTCCTGGCGCATTTGTCAGATTAAACGAGGAGTCGTGAAGGGTTCACGGAGCTAATCGTGTAACTCGCTCAAATGAGCTGCACTGTATTCGGAATGGCGCCAGCCGGCAGAAGCAGTCGCGGGGCTTTCCGAAGCCAAGCAATCGAGCTGTCCAATCGGACCTCCGCTCTGGCTTGGCGGTCTTAGACACCGAGCAATGTCGAAATTGTTCATTTATCTTGTTTGGTCAAATGTAACTAAACTTCAGCGAACGTTTTATTGTCACATTTCATTTAATATTCAGATGAAACAATAGAAATTCTAATTAGGAGTCGAAGAACAATTTCTCAAATTGAAATTATTAATATTATTATTGCATTGACAATGTTAATAATATAAAAATATTATATTATAGTTATCAATTATACTATAATAATAGTAATAATAATAATAATATTAACAATAATATTTCTCAAAATATTCCACTACCATTCTGAAAATGATTAATGTTATTAATATACTTATATATATATTATATAATATTTACTTACTTAGTTAATAATAACTATTATTATAATTTCTAACAAACACACAGTATTCCTCAAAACACACCACTGCAATTCCAAAAATACAATCACCATATCTCAAAAGAAGGATGTCAGCCGATTAGATCTGAGAGTACCTCTACATTGGTACACGAAAAGTCGTCTGATTTCGAGCTGATAAAAGGATGGGAGGTATAATGGATAATGCGTGGAAGAAGGACGACGATAATAAGGAAGGATCTGTACGTCGTGGGTAGACCACGTTCGCGCGGAGATAAGATCAGGCGTGTCTGCGTTACCGAACGATTACTATTGCGGAATGGATGGAGCCGGTACACGCGATTACGTCCACGGAGGAGGAAGCACGAGCCTTGCGCCGGAATGCGGATGCCCGCGGTCACGTTTCGGATGAAACTTGGAGGAAAGGTCGCGCGAAAACCGCGACTCCTGCCCCGAACTCTTAATGAACATTGTAATTAGCATTTTTACGCTCGTTTGGAATTCTAGGCTAAATGCCCCTTCCCCTACCGGACCCGCGTTTCGAATTTCGATTGTTAGCGCTGGGTCCACGAAGTCATCGTTCATTCATCCTGTATGCATTGTTCGCGCGCGGTTTTTTATTTATGCGCAGCAGCCGATCGTAATAATTGATTAAATGTTTGAGCTACGGGGATATGAAGGTTGTAGCTGAATCAGAGCTGTTTGGACGAATTTATGGTAATGTGGCTGGTCAAGCAGGAAGTAGAAGATAGTTTAGAAAATAGAAAGTTTTATCTTTGTTCTATTAGTTTATTTGATATTTGACAAATCGAGTAAAGTATTAGTATAGTATATTATTACACGACTATAGTTGATCAAGTAGATGCTAGAATAGATTGTTCAGAAAACATTCAATCTTATTTTATCATCTTACATGATATTTAACAAATAAAGTATTCTACCTACTTATAACCAAACAAAATTCTCTCAAATCCCCATTTTCCAAGGCCATTTCTTCAAACCGAAATAACAGAAGCGCTGCAAAATTGCCCATAATGCAAATAACACAAAATCACCATTAACCTCTAAAACACCTAAAGATCCTCAATTCCTCTATACAAACCTCCACTTCATTCTCAACATCTCATCCCCAAAAGAACCGAAGCACGATTCAAGAATCAGGAACAAGAAAGCTCACCCAAGATCCCTGTTCAGTCGCATCATAATCGCGGAGGTTGCATTTTTATTCGCCACGGGGAGAACTGTCTCGACGCGGGCGGCGGGACCGGGCTATTCATATCCCCTCGCACGCGACAATCTCGGTTCAAGGAGAGAGACCGCTGGACAGGATATTGCTGACGTGTTCCCCGACTTTAAAGTCCAACGTCCGCGGTCGATAGCTGCCGCATTGTCGGGGACGGGCCGGTCTACCCTGGAAGAATGGCAGATAGGGCGAAAGGGAGGCGGTCGCCGGCCGCTGCAGGGCTTCAATCGGCTACCGGGGGCTGTTAAGCGAGCAGCTCGCGGCCAGACACCGGCACCCAGCCCCTGCGAATCGATCAGATTAGAGTAAACGCGCCCGATCCGGGCTAGACCGTTCGGTAGATCCTCTTTCCGGCGTTTCTTCCAGGCGCCACCGGACTTACCGGAACTTTGCTCGTTTGCTACCGGCTGCCACGACCCTGAGGAACATCCCAGCGAGTTGGACGAGGCTACTTCGGGAACTGTCCGAGAACTGCTCTTCTCTGGAGTCTGGAAACTCAATCGTTTCCGAACTGGTTGATTTTGCTAGGAAACGATCGCAACTTGTTGAACGATGGGGTAGTTTTGGGTTTGGGAGTTCGGTGTTGGTTTGTTGTCGGGTGGACTGGGGCTTCTTGAGGTTTCTTTGAAAATGGAAGGAGGGATTGGACAGTTGGATTCATGGAAGTGGTTCATGGGGTTTTGATGTTGAGTATTTCTTGAAATTTGGGCTTTTGATCGGTTGTCTGATCAGTCGATTAGTTGGAAAGTTAAATATTTCGACGTTTGATAATTGGTCATTTGGAAGTTCGATCATTTGGTAATTTGGTAACTTGGTCATTTGGTCATTTGATCATTTGATCATTTGATCATTTGATCATTTGATCATTTGATCACTTGTCTAGTTCAATATTTGGTCATTTGAATATTTGGTCATTTGGATATTTGATCATTTGAATATTTGATCATTTGGATATTTGATCATTTGGATATTTGATCACTTCAATATTCGGTTATTCGAATATTTGATCATTTGGATGGTTGGTCATTCAAATATCTAGTCATTTGATAATTCGTATCATTTAATCATTCAAGATTATCAAAACAAAAGAAAGAAAAATTTACTTCGAACAAATTTCTTTATTTCCTTGAAGACAACTCCGACCACGGATTTTCTCGGACGAACGAAATGGTTCACGGGTTAGCAGGGGGTTCGCCGCGGAATTCCGCACGGGGCGAATCGAACGCGCATCACGGGTTGCATACGAGATAGTTGCACGCGATGCAAGAGAGACAGCCGAGCTGAGAGAGCCGGCAGTCTGCCGAGGGACGGATATTCCCATGGACTGAAAACAGAGATTGCTTTCGCGTGGTGGTTCTCCATCCTTTTCGCGAAGTACACGCGTTATCGCGTGTGCTTCTCGTTTTCTCTCTTTCTCTTTTACCATTTTCCATTCCATCTCTCTTGCTCTCTCGTTTGCTCTCTCTATTTCTCCGCGAGCCGAACGAATCTTGACTGGAGATTCACTTAACGCGTTCCCATAACGCGACACGCTTCCGGAGAACCCTTTGCCAATGGAACACGATCAATGAAGGAGGAACGTGGCGGATTTCACGAATATGACGTTACGAATGAATATGTATGGGGTGTCAATGCAATAGGCGGTTTAACTTTCGTTCCACGTGACATTCATTTTATTCAATGAAAAACCTTCAAAAAAGTATTCCCTTTTTCACGAAAAACAGAAGTTCAATAGTTCTAGCACAATAAATAAAGTCTCCATGTTAACTTACAACAGACTTCCAATAACGAAATTTTTATACCCATTTCTTCATGAATTATCCATTAAACTTTATTTTCTTTCACTCAGGGTTTCCTTCGAGAAATTCTTCGACTAAAATTAAACTTCTATTTCCGTTCAAAAGTGCAGAGTCGATAGCACAGTCGAGGATAAAGATATTTTAACACATTGAGCGCCGGCCCCGTGAAAACGCGAGATTCTGAGTCTATCGCTTGAGCGCCGGCCCCGCAATAATACGGATTTCTGGATATGACGAATATGCAATTAAAATGTACTAATTTTACGAAAATGTATAATGTTTTGAATATTTTTTTGGCTACTCATTGATCAGATACAAGCAAATGAAGCCGGCGTTTGGGCTAAGTGGCCGATGCGTTGCCGGTGCTCAGGCTTTAAATGTCTCTTAAGTCGCCGGCGTTCAATGTGTTAAAATCATACGGAAGCTCGGAGGAGATGGGAACCACGAACGATTTTAATCTGAAACCAGTAGATCGCGAGAACTGACTGTTCTGTCTCCCTTCGTTGCACGGACTAATTGCATTCAACGGTATTGGGGCGAAAGAACGGAATTTTTCATTCCATTATGAAACCTAGACCTGCAAGTGTCCGCCATCAACCTTTGATTCTGTAACAACACGTAATATCCGAGCGGCGAACTCTCTCTTTCTCCCGTTTTGTTGATAATAACGGCGATTCCGCAGCCGGAAACTTCCGCGGTGAAATATACGCGGTGACTGCAACCGTGCTGCCGCAGTTGAACTTTTTCCCTACCCCCGATTATCCAGCGAACGCAAAGAGTTAATTGCGAAGCGCAGCCATCCCCGGTTAAGCGTAAAACAAAGTTAGTAATTGCGTTCTTGTTTCCGCTCCCATTAGGCCCTGTTCCGTTTCTTTAACGAATCCCGTTGCCCATCTACGTCTCGCGAACCCCTTTCTCTTTGGAACTTTACATCATTTTTTAAAAAATATTTCTTCTCGTGATAAGTATTGTTGGTTTTAGTATATTTATAATACACTGTTTGAACTAATTCAACTAATTTCTGAATGTAGTAAATAGTATGAACAGGGAGAGTAAATTTTTGTAGGTTAGGCGCAAGTGTTTTATGTGCGACACGAATTAGTTGAGCATACGTGCTAAACTGTTTCTTGTTAATTCTATCTGTGAATATCGAACAAATGTGAGAAAATTAAATGAAATCATCATATATTTATCCGTAACAGCAAAGAAACATAAAATAACAAAATTAACTTATTGCTGGTTGATGTGAGTGTATAGTTTTTCTGTATGTTGCAATTTTCTTTGGAACCAAGTTGATACCGAGTATAATAAATACAATACAACAAGGATATCACAAAAACCTATCAACAAGGAAAGAACATACCCAGAAAAATGAATCTCGCCAACAATCCAGCCACGCAGAACCGGCATGCATCACAGTTTAACTCTGAGTGCACGAGCACTCGAGGCGGTCGCCGGTATCGATTATCAGATGAAAATAGGACACCAGCAGCGCGATTTACGGAGAGAGTTTCCGCTTAAGAAAGGAGCATAGTGCACGGACAGGTACCGTTTGATTGGGCGTATCGGGGCCCGGCATAGGTGGGTAACGATAACGGTTACCGTTATGGTCTATTCAGTGCCCTACCCGCGAAGCGTGTGTTCGCAGCGGACCCCGCGACAGGATCGTTATTGCACCGCCAGGAATTTCCTACCCGACGTATAGTTACGCCCGTCCTTCCATTTACGCGGCACGTTTTTTACGCGGTAAATTATAACACTATGTAGGGTAAATCGGAGGGAGATGGCCCACTCTTTTAAAGGAACTATTACGTTGTAAATATCATTCATGTCTAACAAAAAAACCATATTTATAAAACTAAATACATTTAAGAAATACAGTTACATAGGCATCCCTGTAAGATTCAATATACCACTAAAAACAAGTGAAAATATAGATATTTGACAATTTAAATGAGATCGGACCATTTCACCCGGAATTACCCTACTCGATATCAGTTTACGCGACCCGAATTTAGTGACATCGAATAAAATTTACTTTTGCTTTATGAAATGTCATTATTATTATTAGTTTTGTTAAGCTTTGTAAAATGAATATGCATTTCTGAAACTTATGCTAGTTTTTCTTTCCAATGTTTTGGTTTCTTTTGCACCGACAGATTCTATTTATGCGATTTTCATTTGCGTAAAACGAATCCACATGCAACGGATAGTCTGCAATGCACAGGTTACGATGCACAGGGCACGGGGACACACGAAACCAAGGGAACATGCTTCGAGACCCGGGCCGGCCATTTTCCCCTAGTACCAGCCGAATATTCTTATTTACGATCGCAGCTACCGCCAATCGAATCGGACTGTTTAAACCGTCTATAACAGTGTTTCTCAATTTTTCTAAAATTATGGTCTACCTTGAAGATTCGGACAATTTTGGTGCACACATACAAATAGAGTGATAGAATGAAATTAGAGAAAGTTCAACATTGGTATTTGCAATTATAGCATTAATATTTTCTTTTTAAAATTCCAGAGTTGCGAAATTGATAATTTGACGCTGTTAAATATGAATTTTTGATAAAAATGAGGAATATTGATGTTTTTCTACTTGCTTACTTTGTAATACTGAAATTGCTCGTCGGTGAGAAATATTTTGAGAAACACTGTCCTTCTATAGATACGTGTACAGATCTTCCTGACTTCTTTTTTTACGTTTCATCGTCGACGAACAACCGCCATCGTTGTCGAGCGGAAAGACTTTTACAGCGGGGTCTTACGACGACCCCGCTAAATGTGGAATTCGAGATGGGGATACGGGCTGTAATTCGAGGAATCGTCGATATACGAACGACACATGTTCTTAATGGAGGGATTTCGGGTATTGTGTTTCGATGATTGCCGCGATTTTTGGGGAACGCTAATCCGGGGTAGGTGGGCTCTTTGTAGTGATGGGTGTTGAAGATTGTTGGAATTGATAGGGATTATTTCAACTCTCAAATTCCTTTGGTCGTTCTGTTGAAAGTATCTCTTTAACTGGTATATACTGATTATTTTTCACTTTTTTAGAAAGTGTTAATCATCTTGAACGAAGGTACTGAAAGTACTGACAATAATTGCTGTGCGAGCATTCATTCAAATGTGAAAGTAATGTATTAATCAGTGCATACTATACACGCCGCATTAATTCGGGGCAATCGATAATTGTCTAAAGACAGATGAAGCTACATATTGTCAACGGAAATAGGACACGTTATCGGGAAATATCGGTTCCTATTCAGAGCGGAGTCGCTCGAATTTGGGACGGCCAAAATGGATTTCAAGTAATGAAGAATCACATCGAAAGAGGAACGATAAGATCCGTTTTCCCTTTTACACAATTCTTGCTCTCCAATACGGACGGAGAAAACGAGATTCAGACCGATCGATGGGAATGGTTTACTCTATACAGGCTGTTTCATAACTTGCGAGTGTAGATTCACGTGTCGAACAAACGTATGGAAGCATTTCATTCATTGAGCTGTTTATTTGAAATTTGGATATTCCTGTGTACTTCATTCGCCTTTGAATTTTCGTCACCATATGAAAGGACCTATATACGTGTCCTCGCCAGTATTTGCAAATGTTTATTGTAGGTCTGGAACGTTTTAAATTTATTGAAATTAAGATGACTCGCATATATCTAATTTAAGTTTCTGAAGTTCTATGTTATGAAATATAAATATATATGGTGTTTCATAGTAGGGAACTTTATATGTATTGCCACATATCTATTACTAGTACATAACCTACTATCATAGAAGAAAACCAAAATAAATTGAACTTTCTCATTTCTAATTTATTTCCAAAGTTTGACTACGTACATATTATGAAACACCCTGTAACAAATATTTACACACCCACACTCACCTACACGCCACAAGCTTCAAAATAAATAGGGAATATAATGATCATTCTCTATTCATCATGAATAATTCCAAAAATTTGGTCCACGAGTTATAAAGCGCCCTGTACATATTCTCGTCTTCATCCTGTATACGTGTGTTGCAAGTTTCCGAGGTTTCCATAGCGGAGATCCACCGGACCCTTCGGCACCTTCCAGGCGAATCACAATTTCACCTATAACCTCACGTGCCGTTTGAAGCGTATCCATGGGACCGGGCCGAGATAAGAATGCATCGACTTCGAGACATCGGAATGGGTCTGTCGGGTACAGGATCCTTTAGCACCGGAAGGGAGGGGGAAAAACTACCCCTTTCAAATTTATTACACCTCTATAACGCTTGATTTAATTTCCCGCGCGGCTACTGACCGGTTAACCCGTTCGCTGCCAGGAAAATTAAGAACGTCTTGCCACAAGTGCCAAAAATTGATTACAAAGGAAAAATTATTCCTTTATTTATTAATAATAATTAATTACTATTAAATTATTATTTTTTCTCTAAAACTGTTTGTAGAAAGTAGCAGTTGATCTGATATATCTCGTAACTGGCAGCGAATGAGTTAAAAGCGATTCAGTTCGCGAAACGGTAATTATCTAGTCTTATTGTAACACTAGTGATTCATCTTGTGACCTTGCTTAGCCCATGATAAGATGCCTAATGATAAGATACAATGATGATCGTTAAATTAATTCATTGGAATTGTTGCTGTCTTGGTTCTTCTTGGATTAAAATGCATCTGTTGATTTGATCGTGAGTTACTAAATGAAGTTATTGCCAATTAAAGTTTATTGTGATCACCTCAAATTCAATTGTGAATCATTAATAATTAACGATTAATCGATTATTAGATGTGAATCATCGTCAATAATATATAATTAAATTAAATTGTCTAAATTTACTTCTTGCACCATTTAATCGCCGCGAACACTTCATTTGTGATTCTCGGTAAACAAGTACCTAATCTCGTCAGGGTCAAATGTTAACAAAACCAACGCGATAGCGGTCTGAAAATATAAATTTTATAAATTCTCGGAAATTAAAGTTCCATTTGTTCCATTTAATCCAACAATATATGAATCATATTGTGAATTTATCGAAATTTCGAAAACACGTAGTGCCACATGATAGACGGCTGAACTATATCACAGAATAATTATCAAAGTAACAATGAGTTCAAATGAAAATATAATTTCTTCGTATATTCTTACACAATAATATATTAAAATCATTATGCATCAACATTCTTTATTGTCTCAATTTCTTAACAAATACCAGATCCACTAATTAACATTAGGTTATAGGAGAGGTCGACAGCAGTAAGTTACAACCTGTCACGGATTAGTGACAAGCTGTTGCCCGTCTTTCTAAGCCATCCTTTTATTATGTCATACAACAATGGTTTATATTCCACGAGTGTAATGTCCGGTTTCATTTTCACGCTTCTTACGTTACGACGTAACGCGATACGTTATGGGGGGAAGGTGGCCGGTCGCTTACGGCACGACATCCGCGTACATACAGGTATGCGCGCGGTGAAACACGAGAGCCGGCGTTGGTGTCCATTAAAAGTGTTGAAACGCGTGCGGATGAATCGTAGCTTCTTCGGTTGTTCCACCGTCGATCGACACTTTCACCCGAAAACATTGGTATCCTCTCGTTACTGTCAAGGATAACGAAGTACCTCGAAGAACGATAGAGAGTTATTAACGTACACACGTATCTGTACTTAGTCTTAAGCACGTTATTATATGTGCTACAGAGTGCTTATCATAAGCGTGTTATAAAGACACGTTGTATAATGGGTTGTAGGAATCATTGTAGCCTGTGTTATTGGGTAACATGATATTAAATGATGTAGGAACGTATAGTAATGTTGCTACGAAGGAACGTAGTAATACGTGTTATAGATAAATATCTAGAGCACTTGCTATGGAAACATGTACTACCAAATGGTCTCTAAAACTTAAAGTTTGTATCACTGTAGAACCTAGTATCATCTAAAAAAATACATTTTTGGAATCAACTACTTTCAAAGTTAAAATACAAACACATATAACTATGTGCCAGAAGCTCACCAAACATTACAGCTACAAATGTACCTTTTCTTAGCAATGACCAAGAACCATTCGAATAGCAGTAAATATCACGGTCAAGAGGTTACTGATAAAAATAAATCTGACAGAAAGTATATCGATTGAAATAAAGAAAAAAGAACAAATTAACAACTCAAGTGGAACATTTGTTTATACATTCAACATAAAAGATCTTAACAAAAAAGATCAGAAGGACCCAAAGGCGTCGGATAAGGGAATTGAAAAACATTAGCAATCAGACCTCAAAGTCGGTTGGCTAGCGGATGCCAAAATTTCCCGCGGGAATTTCAAACGTTTATAACGGCGCGTGGCTCGCAGATCCATAACCGTGAGAGCAGAAGTGTGTTCCACGAGCGGATGTTCTGGCGGATCGACTTCAACGTCCTGGCACGGTCAAGGTCTTCATGGAATCTTTTTCTGACATTGCTATCGACTATCGATACCGAATCGAACGAACGAACGCTCTCTCTCCCCCGGGACGAACATGAATATTCTTCCCGGCGCGCGGGTTTATTCTTGCCCCGGCGCAAGCGAGCGCCGGCTGCAAATATATTCTCATTTTTAGTACTGCCACCGCGGTTAGACTTTGACCTTGCACTCGTCCCCTTTCACCAGCAAGAGGCGTATCCCTCGCGAAACCAATTTTTTCCCTTGATTGACTAGGCTAGCGTTAAAAAGGGTCGTTGGTTCTTTGATTTGGAGCAATTATGGTTATTGTAATTATTCTGTCGAGAAATTGCAATATTTTAATAATATTTAGAATTTACTTTGAATAATAATAATAAATATTTTTATATTTATGGCAATAAATATTTATTATTAATATTATTTATGAGTAATAATGTACATACAATAATAATATTTTTGTAATATTGTTTTTATTATGTCAAAAGTAATCAGATAATATTATCATCTACAAAGTTGATTTCCACTAGCTAATCGGGTCATCATCAAGATAAAAGTTGTCTAAACAAATTTATTCATTTTTAATGTTAAAAATTTGAGATTCGCGCGGATATTCCGGATTTATCTCGAGGAAAGTAGTCCCTGTGAACCTAGCTTAAGGCGAGCAGCCACAAAGTCAAGTCCGCCAATAAGACGCGTGATAAAGAGTGGCTGTCACATTAACCGTAAAAAAGTGAAACACGCGATGTATGCAAATTAGTCGTACCGATCGGCGTAAAGTTAATCCGTTAAGCTTCTTTGCACGCTGCGACTCCTGGGCGTTTGTTAATTGAAAATCCATGTGATCCGGCGTACTTACGTGGATCCGCGGGAATAAAATTGTTTACGCAACAAACACATGTGGACCGTAGACGTACAAAGTAAGCAAAATGAAAATTTCTTTTTGAATTATTAACATCCCCGTACGCGGAAAGATATATAATTCCCGCGAGAAGTATTTACACTCGACGCTTCCATGTAAAATGCATACAAGGTGTCTCACAGAAAATATAATCCTCTTAACGAAGCTGGAACGTCGGAAGAAAAAACGTAATATTGAAATATAGTTAAATATTGCAGTAACGTGGACGACTGAGCACGCTAATCCGAGGCGGGGATCGTGCACTACTCCGGGGCATACAAAATTCAATTTCTTTTCAGTTTTAATTTATATTTTTCATAAATTATCTTCAATTGTAGAAACTACAAAATTATGTAAATGATAGTTCGATGGTAATTATTCATCGCATAACTATGGTAATAAAGTTAATAACTTAATAAATCAATACATTAATGTAGTAATAAATGATTTAATTACTGCCCAATTAAATTAATAACTATAATAATAATTGTAATAATTATATAATACTTATAATATTTATATATAATAATTATACCAATTATAGTATAATTAAACCAAAAATATCACTATCAATACACAGATGTCATCTTCAAACTATCAACTTCGCTAATTCCAACAAAAACGTCTTCTCAAAACGGAATGCCAGTCCACAAATGGAACTTTAAATAATTCCCCGCGAATATTATCTCGTTTCGACTCCAATTTCCTCGATAACGAATAATTCATCTGTCCCGCGAACAACCATCGAGTTAAAAGGGAAAATACGCGGAACGATGATTGGCTCGGTTTCAACCGGCCGCTCATGGGCTACCGAGCATCGTAAATGTTGTCAGTCTCTCTCTTTCTCTCTCCATTTCTCTCTTGTATCCTCGCCTCCCTTACGGTCGCGATTTGTTTACGGTTGGATGAAGTAATTTCGCGCGCAATGTTCCCTCCGAAATTGTTGGCTGTCCAAACGATTTCAGAATCCCGGGAACGCCCGATCCACAGTTCCTTTTCTCTTCCCTTTCGTTTTTTAAGGCGCCGCCGGGGCGGACCTGGTCGGCCCGGCCCGCGATGAAAAAGAGGGTGGCCCTCCACCTCTCTTTTTCGTCCTCCACTTCTTCTTCTTCTTCCTCTTTTCGTCTTAGCGTGCGAAGAAAATAATCGTGGTGAATGCACACCGATGCACGGTGTAATTACCAGGGTGTAAACGTATGCAAAAGATATTTCACATACACGCGCGATTTGTGTAAGAAGAACAAGGTGATCGCAAGAGAAAATATACAGGGTGTTTTTGAAATCGTATAACAGGGAAGGGAATTGTTTTGTATACAACATCAAATGTTGGGTGTAGAAGTTAATTTAGGTTTTCATTTGAATAATTAGAGACTTCAGATTTGATAACCCACCATTTTGGAATTTTATATTTTTATTTTACACTTGGAATAAAATTATTTAACGAACTAGAGAATATTTCGGGGATTGCAAGGTGCAAATTAATTGTATTATTACAGTTAATACAAATATTTTCTAATGTCATATGGTACTTCATGTTAATGGAAAAATCATTCCACTGCTATTAGAAAATTTTATTCAATGTTTTAAAATTATTTTTGCATATAAATTCAGTCACTTTGTTACTATACAACTGATTTCGAAAACATTCAGTACATATAAGAATGAAAGAAAGAGGTAGATAGGAGGCTAAATTTCCTGCTGCTCGACAAAAAAACGTAAAATTAGAGGTCGAAAATTGCGGTGCATCGGGCGACCGGCGCACCGCCCCCCGACGCCACTTAACCACCTCGTAAGGATCAAGATATCGTAGCCGGTGAAAAGCGTACTGGCGCCATCTTGTTTTTTTCTTGCTACTCCATTCTTTCTTCTTTCTTTTTCTTGTCCTTCTTAATAGCGTTGCGTTCTTGTCGCCTGAGTTTCTTTAGAGTATTCTTTAACATTTTTTACAAATGTTTATTTTATTTTTAAACTCTACTAGTTTATAAACAAGAATAATACAAGTGACATTCGGGAATGTTACAATGATCTAAAAACCAGTCGGTTTTTGTGCCTTGTATTCCATCTTCATCATTTTTTTTTTATTTCTATATTGAAACAAATATTTACAGATAAAATATCAAGAACCAAAGAATCCAAAAGCAAATTCACTAAGTTCCGATTCAACATTATCAAACTCGTCAGAATTTTCTAGATTCACCTAAATCCAGAAAAAAAAGAATCATTACACATTAAAGCCTTCTACCCCACCAACTACCACCACAAAAAACATTTTTCTCCCATTAGAGAAAATTTCTCAAAATTCTCACTAAACCATCCACCGAATTTCTTAAAAAACGCAAAATGTCGTCCAACCGACGCATAAATAAATTGTATCGTTGGAGGCACGCGCGCAGGAACGTTTCCCTGTGGTCGCTACATCTTTCCGCGTGAATGGTATCCCCATCGCAGCTATATACATACCCTGCTCAGCGAAATAAAAAGGAAAAAAGAAGAAAGAAACGTCCGCGCATTCATTTCCCCGCGTAATTATTTCGCATCTTGAATTCAACCGCGAAGGAACAGCCGTCCGCGACAGACCGCGATATTGTGCGAAACGTTTTTCTTTCGGTTACGCTCGTCTTCGGGTCGAGCGAGGATTTCAACCCCTTCAGGAGATATTATATAAGAGAACCGGCCGCCTTCCAGGGGTGGTGCACGCCCACTCGTTCGACGACGGTGATAAAGAGAGCATTGAAAGGAATTTCTTGAATCATTGTCCCTCGAGTAGAAAAGGTCGTAATAAGTCCGTCCTTAAGAGACACTCCTGAATACGGACGGATGCACCCTGTCGCGACGAGGTAGCTCGCAGATCACGACGTTCCAGTTTTCGAGCAGGTACTAATACGTACCATTCATCCCGGAGGACATTGCAAATTTAATTTGATTCCGGCCGATTACGTTGTTTGCTCTCTGCCGCGGTTCCTTCGGTTGGGATTGTGTTAATGCTTCTGCACCGCTGTTTCATTTTACTTTGGAAATCGATGATTAAGTGCTGTGGACTTCTCGGTTAATTTTCGTGGAGGCTATGATTGTGGTAGTTTTTAATAATATGTTTCAATTTTCTGAGAAAAAGATTGTTGCAGATCTTGTCAGAGAATAAGTTAAAAGGGAATGGTGTACAAAGATTAAATTCGAGAATTTAGTGATGCTTTGAAAATTGATTATTTAAGACTGAGGATTTCGTAGTTCATTTTTGTAGAGAGTATGATTGTGGAAGTTTTCAATAATAGATTTTCATTTTTTGAGATAAGGTTTTTGATGGAAAATAAGTTGATAGGGAATGGTATATATTCTTTTAATTGGGATTGTATTTACTTTGGAAATCCATGATTAACTGCTGAGGATTTTTTAATTAATTTTTGTGAATATTCTGGAAGTTTTGAGTAATTATTGTATTTTAATTCGTTTATTGTTGATTTATTTAGTAATTGTGCAGGAAAATATTGTTTTCAGAATATACATTGAAAATGAATATTGCATACAGAACATATACGTGAAAACAAGGAAACACGGAAATGAGCAATAAGTAATTACAGTGGTTCGTTAATTGTATTATAAAAAGCTGAAAATTCGTTACCTGTTCATGGAATTTAATTCAATTTCAACCTCTCTCAGTTTTCCGGAAGTAAATCTTTGTTAAAAGGCAGAAAAATTTTCTTTCTTAGAAATTCCCTGCACTCGACCCCTAAACTGAGTTTCATGAATATTACCCTTGACCTTTGCTTGAAATCTTCCAGCGTAAACGAACATAATGGTTTTACCCGAATTTCATTTCACAAGAAAAATTTGCGATCCGAATAAACGTACTTCTTTCTACGTAAAATGTAGCTTAAAACGTAAACCCTTCTCGGTAAAATAGCTTAAAATGTAGAGGCTGGTACTACGTGAGTAATCTTTCAATCTGTAAGTTCCTAACTCCCCACAATTGTTGTAAAACGGATTATTTCAAATTTCAAATATTTCAGACTACACTCATTACAAGTGCGTAATAAATTTGTTATCAGTATCACTTGTAACATTAATAACAGATATTACAAATTTCATTCACAAAAAATAACAAATATGTGAATTTTCATTCAAACAATGCAGCATCTCCATTTTACAAATCTTATATGAACATCACCCACAACATCAATAACAAACATTCCAAACTTCGTTCACACAAAGCAACATTTCCATTTAACAAATTTCATATCAGCTTCAACCATAAAACACCAACAACAAATATTCCAAACTTCATTCTTGCAAATTCATTCCCACATTATCTCTAAGATTCCCCAGTGAATTCAAAGTTCCCACCCCCAAACGTTTGCCCCTAAACCTTTCACCAATTTCTGCCACGTTGGTCCGGAGAACACAAAGATGACGAGCGTTGGCCCTGAGCAACAAATTCACGAAGCACAAATAAAGGAAGCCAACTGCGGCGGAGGGATCGCATCAGATTTCATTTTACGCCTTTAATCTAAACTTCGTAGACGGCTCCCTTTGGTCTTAAATCAGCCATACCTCGGAATAATTCAAATTACCGGCTCGCTTAGAGGCCGGGTAGCTGCTCCGCCGTATCAGACGAGAACTTCGGAAAATAATTGGGTGAGCGGTGTACAGTAGTTCGCGCGGGAGATACGCTGCGGTCGTAAATTCACCGGGGCGCAAACAACTCAACGCGAGCACAAGTGGACAGAAGCAACCGGGCAACAAAGGATGAATACAAAACGAAACGGGCAGCTCTGTATTAGGTCGTCGCATAAATTCCACCGACTTTTTTCCTTTCTTTCTTGCTCTCGTTGCACCTGCCCGTAAAACGAAATTATTCAAATCACGTTTTGGGAAAAAAATTTGTAGATTGGATCTCTCTATTCTTCGGAGAGAAGAGATGTATTTGAGGAATGCAAATTTGTCAGCTGTTACGTCTATGCAGAGAAATGAAACCTTTCTTTCTTTTACAATTACATTTTACTGAAAAAGAATAGATAAATACAATAGATAAAGGAATATATTGTTTAATTGAAAAAAAATAGTTAACCTTGAAATAACCTTGACGTTTCCGTACGAAGTAAAAGGAAATCGTTCTCTTTTGTGTTTCTAAATAAAGGAGTTATGGTTGAGACTTTTTTTTCTATATTTTTGTTACAAATATATAACGTTTGATATGAAACAGTTCAATAATTTACGTATTACTTTTACTTAACCTTTTAATACAGAAATATACCTATTTAACCCCTTGCCTTATGTTACCGAATCAAACTAGTGAAAACTATAAACTGAATTCGACAAATCAAAATGCTATTTACTTCCCTTTTTAAATTAAATATTACTTCTCTATTATTAATAGCTAACCTCTATAGTAAACGTAGATGAGGAATAAATATCAAATTCTCCTCCTTATCTAATAAATTATTAACCATAAAGCATCTCGATCAAGCACAACTGTGAATAGAGCCATAAGACAAGGTGGTAATTTTGTTTTTGAATCAAACCGACACGACTACTGTTTAATTGTCAAATAACTAGCCAATAAATCGCGTTATAACAAATTGATTCGAAATGTCTCATGCTTGGATCGATTGTTTGCCAATTGGCAGCTTCGAGTCCGCGTGTCGTTGACTTCGTCGAGTAGTTGTCGTGCTTCGTTCAATCGACTTTCACATGACAACTCGCGGTGGCGGCGAAGTTGAAAGGAACTGGAACAGGGAACTGATACCAGCGGCTGGAATTTATACAGTGAAGTCACGGTTGCGCGGGGGCGGCAATAGGAATGCCCGGGGAACAGATGTCACGGTTTCGGAAGTTCGGGGATGGTTTAAGCGACTCGAACGCGGAGTTTTGCTTGAAGCACAATTGAATACACTGGCAAAAAGTTTTCGGGCAAGGCAACTGAGAAGAGAACTGCAGTCTTTCGCGGATGAATATTACCTTTGTGGGCGTGAATAATGAAGTTAATGACTGTTAAACTTCAGAATAGTATTAAATGAGATTTTATGATATAGAGGGATAAAAGGCTATTCATCCATTTCTTCATCGAAGGATTTACAATGTTATCAATAGTCCTTTTTCAGGTATTGATGATATGTTTGTTATCATTTTTTTTGTAGTCGTCATTAATGCTTGGAACAATAAATGATTTCTTAGAATTTAAAAAAATTTCTGGAATTTTATTTATAGAAATAACTGTTATTTGAATTTTTCTAACGTCTAAATTGAACAAAACAAAATTTCAAAGTAAATAAATTTTTCAAACCTTCCTAATGCAAAAAGAGATAATCTCTAATCTAATCTCATTAACATTTTCCTAACTTTTAAATCCAAAAAAGCACTACTCAAAGCTATACACACCAACAGAAGCTCATTTCCCAACATCCACCAAAATAAAAGCTCACTCCCATTCAAACTCTTCCAGTCCCTAAAAAAAATCCCCCGGAGCTACTAAAGAATCAATTTATCTCCCCATTAAAATTTCAGTTCGAAACTCCCGATAACGAGGTCCAAACATATACCGCATAAATACACATATACACGTACTTTTCTGGCGAGAGCGTAATTATCCCGATCTTAATCCCAAGGGGGCCGCATCCGGTTGCAATTTCCACGCATTCTTCGGGCGTTACATTAAACGGTTTCCGGGTCTGAATGACTGCCAGCGGCCCGATCCCTTTCACCGGGAAAAATTTCTATTTATCCGTGTAGACTGCCGACACGCGACGGAAAAGCAAAAAGACAGAAGAAGAGAAGAAGGAGAAAGAACAGGACGAAGAAAAAATATAAAAAGAGAGGTTCGGGATCCGAGGAGCGTGTCCCCGCGCTATTCAACGCGACGAAACAGGGTAGGTGAAGGGGAGAGGGGCTGGAAGGACCCTGTTTACTGGTTTTATCATTTATTCAACGTCGACGGGGGCGGAGTGTAGCGCGCGCACGCGTTTCGTCCGCGGAAATCTACACGGACCGCTGCGGAAACTTCTGTGACAATTATTGACACAGTTATAATAAGATTCTTTGTCGGATGAGGAAATGCTGCCGGCGCACCGCACCGGGCCGGGTGGGTAGGTACTTGAAAAGCGGTCCGCGGGAATATTTGATCCTTGGCCGGGAGGATTTCTATGGGAATTGATCGTCGGATGGGGTGCTTTGTCGTTGGCTGAGCCGTCGAGGGGCTGGATTAATAGATTGTTTTAGTGAGACGTACCTGAATAGGAATGCTGGTATTGTGGAGAGTTTCGGGGTTGTATTCGAGTATACATGGAATAGGTGTTTTCCTTTTGATGGGAAATACTGGAATGAGGGATTGTGGTATTGCGGAGTTGTGTGGAATACCTGAATAAGTATGGATTTTGACTGTGAGATTTTTTACGTGAGATGTGGCTGAAGAAATGTATCGTTTGGTCGTATAGATCAGGTGTTAAATAGTACCTGAACAATGTGGCGTTTGAGTGATAGGTACCTGAGTAATGTGACGTTTAATCGGGCAGTCTTTGAGTGGCAAGTACCTGAATAATGTGGCATTTAACCGTGCCAAATAGTGAGTACCTGAGTAATATGACATTTAATTACAGCGTTTTGGGTCAGAAGAACCTGAGTAATGTATAGGTTTGTCAAGGTAAACTTCGACTACGAAGTACCTGATTTATTGAAATATTTAAGAGAAAAGTAATATAACAAAGATGGTTGAAATTGTAGATCTCATAATGGATAGTACCTGAAGGAACAAATAGACTGTTACATTTAACCACCTTTAATTTAAGATACCTGAGTAAGATCTCATCATCTGAATATTTCCTTATAAACCGACGAATGAAACGAATCGGTATCTCCATAAAATCCCGCACACTTGCATCAACGGCAAAACGCATTTGTATTTTCGCATCTTCCAGCATATCCCACAATTTCCGTCGAAAAGAATATTTCATTTGATTAAGAAAAAAATCTCTCCAGCAGGCCGCGTGCTAATGCGTTTTTTAATTGAAATAATTATTATGACACCGCCTCTGCTCGTAGAGCCATCGCGAACCAGACACGCGGTAACGTTACATTAATTCTCAAAGGTTGAAAGCGGACCTCTCGCGTTACTGTGTCTCGTTCCGCGGAATACAGCGGAAACAGCGAAAGGAAAAAAGAGAAAGAAGAAAAAAAGAAAAAGAATTCCGCGTACTAAACAATCCGCGATATCCGCCGATCGAGGATCGTTCGAATTACAAAAGCAGCAACGTATTAAACTCGTTCGCACTCATGCGTCACATGAGTTATAGACATTAACATTTCATATTTTGCGTGAAGAAGAGTACATTTTTTTCACGTGTCCTTTTATCTGAAATCGTAACGCATAGTGTAACTGACGGGAATCTGCAATGATTATTAACTAACACTAGATTTACCGAAGTTTATTGTATGCTTTATATTTGTGTTTCTAGAAAAGTAGATTCGATAGATTGAAGAACAGTTTGACTAAATAACTTTACTAAATTTTACTATACTCAACTTTGCTAACTTTACTAACATTATTTCAACATGTATCATATAGAAACAAACCTTTCTCTTATATATTATTTATATTTCAAACACATATCATGTTGCGCCCAATAAAATATAACCATGAAAACTACTATTAAAACAAATGCCGGAACGTATTAAACTCGTTCGACGGCGCGTCTTGTTTGATCAGGGGAAAGCATCGCGTAAGCAAACGCGCTGGCTCATCAAATAACAGAACGGCCCGCGGAATTGGAGCGAGCGTATATATCGGGGCCGAATAAAATATTCGATCCCGCGGACGCGTCGAATTTTTCACATACCGGAATTATTTTTCGATAAAGCGACGCCGCGTTTCGCCTCCCCACCCACCGTTTCAATGAAAGAGGGTAAAAACCGGGCCGTCTGTATGACTCGCCCCAACCCGCTAAACATTTTCCGAATTCAACGCACGGTAACGCGCGCCGTCCCTCTTGTTCCTATGGGAAATTGCGAACGAAATCGGAATTTGCAATATATATTCCACGCTGGCTAAGAAACGAACGGAAAATCTTCGTGAAGAACCACTACACTTCGCTCGAGAATCAAACTTTTTCGAAATAAGTTCAGATGCTGACGACACTTTTGCCATTTTGGAAAAAGTTTCTTGGATCATAAACTAGGTACTGTTACTTATGATATTGTGACTGTAATTGTTGAGAATAGATTGTATGACGTCATGGAATGGTGTATCGGTTCAGATTATTATTTAGATATCATTTAATTTTCTAATTCTCATTGGTGAAATATGAGAGGAAGAGACTGTACATCGTAAAATAAGGAAACTTCAAATAATCATGAAATACTGCTTGTGTAGCGAATACTTGATGTCGGGTAAATCTCGAGGATATACTGGGTACATGTCCAGTAAATGTCGAGTATATGACAGGTAAATGTCGGATATATGGTGAATACATGTCGGGTACATGTCGAGTAAATGTCGGATATATGGCGGGTACATGGTGAGTACATGGCAAGTACATATCGGGTAAATTTCGGGTAAATGCCGGGTAATATAAAAGCGGCGAATCGTTCTATCAATGCTTCCAGAGTACGTCTGGCACCTACAGACACCGAAACCTGCGCGAATCGGTAGAGTGTGATGCGGGGAATACCCGAACTCTAGAATACGGGTAAAGAAGACCGTGCGTCGCGTCGCCGGCTTAATGATGTACCGACCAGCGTGACGAGGGGTGCGAGCGGCGAACGGAGCGGAAAATGAGAGCCAGGGAACTGTTGATATGCATTATGGAACGCTGTATCGTTATTGTTTCCCATTCGTTTTACCGCCGTCCCCGGCTTCCTCCTCGAGCTCAAACCCGCTCGCCCGCCGCGTCATATCGTCTGAAAAGAACTGTCCTCTATGAGCTCGTATACGCCCGCGAGTGCTCTGCTCGCAGTTTTAGGCGACTAGAATTCATAAGGTTTCACTCTTTTGACAATGAACCTGTGATACAGGTGCTCGAAGCTGCGTTTCATGGAAATAAACGATTCTGCGAATTTATTTGATTTCTTATCCTTTGTGTCGCAAGCGAGACTGATAAGGTATATGCAATCTCCTTTTGTCTTGGCAAATGTGATTTTTGAATAAAATGAACACGTGAAGTTATTAAAATTGTTAGAGTCTTACTATGCGAAATAGGTTTTTGATGAATTTTCTATTCTTCAGAATATTCGAGGGAGTTCTAATTTTTCATGTTCACAATAGAGATAATTGACGATAACATATTTTCGATAGTAACATATTAGTAGTAAAAATTTAAAGTAAAATAAAATCCTAGAAATGAATACTACAATAAGAATAATAAGAAAGTGGTGCTGATTATTAACGAACAGAACAATTAAAAATATATTCAGAATATACATATGGGAAATTAATAGAATTAATTTTTTATTTACAATTATATATCCCAAACGCATGGCCGTAACAATTAACGATCATATTCCATCGTTAAAGGGTTTCACAGGTAACTACCTTGTATTTTATTATTTAACCGCAGTCGGTCGGTTTTCCTCGTTTCCCCGTGTATGTCGCGTACCGCCATATTTCTTCGTTGGTCGAAAACGCGACGCCGTATGCGGTTCAAACTGCGGACCGAAGGGAATACGTATTTACATCGTAGTGCAACGAAGTTGCTGCATCTGTATCCCGACCAAGTCCGCGAACTACCCGAACCATATCATTATAACCCCGCCATAGACGCCGTTTGTTCGTATAGAGAGAGATTCGGTGTAAGTTATGCGCGATTTTATACGATCCAGAGAACCACGGGAGAAAGGGGAAGAGGAGGAAGAAAAGCACTGCCTGTGGGAGTCATTGGCGTCGCACAATGGTCCAAATTGTCGGATTAGGAGGAAAAACTTCTAAAACCCTTCTCTTTAGTGATCACAATATTATGTCCTATCTATTCTTATATTCTAGATAGAGTGTTAGAAAAATGAAGTTGATAGCGTTATAGTATTTTATAGTTGTTATATTATAGTATTTTTAACAGTTTTTATTGTAGTAAATTATAATAGTGTTATAATAGTCCGACTATAATTGTTTTATAGTACAATAGTTCTGCTATAAAACTTATTAATATAGTAGAACTACTATAATCTTAGCTATATCACTATACAACAAAAATGTATCTAAGAAATTCTTAAAAAGATTGTTATAGACTATTAATTCTTAGAAGATTATTAAAAATTCTCAACAAATTCTTAATACTTAAGAAGATTATATTTAAACAACTTTCAAATAGCGTGTATAGTATACGAAACATTTATTGATATGTACTTATATCCTTTCAGCTTCAATCATGACCTTTTTACCTGCTAATTATACCATCCAAGTCATTGTGTATTGAAAAATATGGTCACGTGACGCATCTCGTTCAAAGATTGAATACAACGTTTGGTTTGTTCGCTTCTTTTCAGTGTAACGGCATTACGCAATCGCGCGAACACGATGAATACCAGTTTTCCTCCTGTGCCCAGCGGGCGTGGATATATATTCGGTGAACGCTTTCGTGTTCATCGGTGAGAAGGTGTTAGTTGGGTGGAGTATTGAGGAGCATTCGTTATCTGCCGTTTATTTGTGGGTGGTGCCGCGCGTTTTTGTGTGGGTATCGCGAAATGTGTCGAGCACCACTCGCGAGATATTAAACAAGCATTGAAGATGAATACTTTTATGTCGTGGCCATATTTTCTATACTTGAATAGTTAAATATGATCAGATGTTTATGTGTTAATACAAGTTGACGTGAAATATTAATATGTTTTGGATATAAAATGTCTGAATTAAATGTCTTATTACACACACATAGTTAGATATAATTTAACATCGAATGAAAAGTTGTAATCGACCCTAATTATTTGCTAACTATACGTTTGATTATTAATTAGGTACAATTTCGATATTTCGTAAATTCTATTTAAAACACTATTCAAAATTAGTCAAAAACATTGAAGTCATTTATAAACTATTTAGATACTCTATGCATTCAATTCGTGATTCAACACAACACAATTCAGGTTTCATAAATATCAGATACTACTGCCACATCAATTCAGATACTATCTCTTTTGACATTTAACTAGAATTCGTATACATCTCAGTTACTCGTCGAGCAACTGAGTATGTCTATTGTAACATACGCGTCGAGTAACATTCTCCTTCTCCGCAAGAACGATCAATCGGCCAATTAACAAGTCAACGCAGGAACGAACCACCACGATCCTTCTTGGCCAAGATAGAATCAAGTCTCGATGAAACATCTAGTCCCGAGAAGCGTACTAGTTTAATCCAGATCAATTTCCACAGAGATCCAATCGAAGCTCGTCTCCCGGAACAGAACAATGGAGAAGATAACGATCCGGGACAGTTTGGACGGCGCGTAATCGCCGGAAAGAGCACGTCAAAGGTAGCCGGTCGAACGTTTTCACGAATCATTAATTCCCTTCTATTTGGTTCCTTTCGTTTTTAATTCGTCGTGAAAACTCGGCTGACAATGTCGACTTATAATTAACACGTTCATCATTGGATCGGCGCTCATTAAAATCCAATCAAAACAATTTTCTTGATGAAATTAAAAAATAAGACAATAACGTAGAAACTCAATCAAATAGAAATAGAAAAGTAGAAATTCTAATTTTATCTTCTTTGCCTTCCAATAGTTCTTAGTGAAGTTTGTGATTCTTTATAATTAGTTCTCAACTAATTTTGAGACAGAAGTTAGACTTCAGAGTAATAATATTTTATTTAATGCAACGTTTCTGTTTACTGAAACATTTAAAAATGTAACCAGACAAAATGATCACCTTGCAAGTTACAACTTTAAAATTTGAAGTCATAGTCGTCATGAATATAATAGTAGTATTTCAATACATCATTTGAATTTTTACAAAAATTCGTTTGCTGCAATTCGGCTGGCCGATAGTGCAAATGTTAAAGTACTTGTTGTCAAAGTATTATAAAAGGACTCCAGTCGGCAGTCAGGCGCGGTCTGTCACTGGCAGACAACGTCTCCGCTATGTTCAGAGCTTTGGTCCTCGGGTCTTGTCTGGTTTTATCGAGTGTCGCGGACGGAAGTCTAGCATAATTCAACGTCGTTAGACGTTAATTAGAGTGAGATTGTAAATTCCGTGGATACCTGTTATATTGCTCCCTAATGGCGACTCTTGTCTCCCGATTGGTCGCGCGACAAGCAAATAACACTGTATATTATGCCAACAAAATGGCCGCGAGTTTTTATGAAACTTCGAAAGTATGTATTTACCTTTCTCAGATAAATTTACAAAAGCTAATAGAAAATGAAAACACGTTTTCGTTGTTCGAGTTTTTCACAAGCTACAAACATAATATAAACCTTTCTGAAAATCAGCTGTCATGGAACTTTAACTGTACACTTTAATTTCTTTTGATAACTATAACAATGTTTATAATGTCAATACATAATTATCCTGCAACAGTAATAACACAAATGTGGATAAAACAATACTAATAACAAAAGAAGAAAAGTACAAATTATATTCAACTATACTAAAAACAACTTGTAATCTCCTGTCATTTACTTTCCAAAGCAGAATGTCAGTTTCCCATCGTTCCATCCAACTTCCCACCGCGTATTTATTACAACCCCCGTTATTAACTTTCCCGCGATTTAAATAACAAATCACTGTTCCCACTTCCGTGCTGTCATTATTAAAAACTCCGAGCTCCCACGTTCGCCAGACTTTTCTCCTGAAAGCCCGTCTCGCGAGCGCTTTTTCTCCGTGTATCCAAGCCGCGCGGGGACAGCATGAAAAAGCAAAAGGGTGGTCGGGGGGCGGAAAGAAAGGCAAAACTGCAGTTGGCAACGACATTTAATCTTCGATCACGAGGGCGGGGGAAGCGAAGGAGCCCCGAACAACCGCGGACGGATCGATAAACGCGCGGCCCGCGGACAAAGCGGATATCCACGTGAATCAGCTTGTTACCCTCCTTTCATTCTCTTTTTTTTTCTCCCCGGCAATTAGTTACCTGCGCAGGTATCGCGGGTTAATGTTTCGTGGAGGGCTAGCTGATGAAACGGGGACGAGAACGGGTCGATTGTCGAGGGCCTTTAATTGTGTTTCGGGTTAAAAGCGTTCCCCGAGTTAAAAAACATTTTCCTGCTTGTGTCTGTTTCTCTGGAGTAGATCGATGTAAATCAGATTTGAAAAACAATTTAGTTAAGGGCTTGATTGAGGCTCGGTAAAGGGGTAGAACGTTTGGCCGGTGGAAAGTAAATTATTAGAAGGTTTATTGGATATTTTCTTGTTGGAAGTTGGAAGAGAAATGTAGCTTGGTTTCAAACTGTGAAATGAATGATTGAGAGGTGTTGTTGATACGTGTTTTGAAATCTGTCAGCTTCTTGTGTTTATTATGATTGTTACTGTCGATTATTGTTACGACTATACTACTGAATTACTATGATACTACGCTATAGATGCTACTACACCACTGTACTACTATAGGTACTACTACATTACTGTATTCATTATATTTACTATATACACTCTAGATTATCATTATACTTAAGTTCATCATTATATTATATTATAGAATTTGTTGAAAGTTCAGTCAAGAACATAAATTTCACTTATATTCATCGCGAGGCAGGTCAATTTTTTACTACAGTCGTTTGTTCCTTGCGTCGTCGTTTACAGCGTCGCGTGCGGGTTACAAAGGAAGAGAAAAAAATCGAATCACGCCGGGGAAAGTGGAAAGGCTGAATTTTACGACTGATCGGCATACCGTCGAGGTATCGAATTTCGAATTAAGAACGCGCGCACGAGAAATAGGAAGACCGGTAACAAAGGGGTGTAAATGGAAATTAGGTGCGATGTAAGAATGGCGGGAGTTAGGTTCGGCTGTAACCGTGGAGCAGAAACAACTGCGCCGCGAGTTTCCGCGTAACTGTTTTCGCGCGGCCCCGAGTAATCTCGAATGGGAGAACACGAGCCGAAGCGACGAACGAATCGAATTCTGCCGCGGGAGGGAACAGATATTGCTCGCGAAATGAAGTTTCCGAGCGGAACACCTGTTTGTTACTTCACCGCGAGAGCGATCTTCCGATTACTCTCGAGTAATACGGATTAATTGATCGGTTGATCTGTGGGGAATTTATTTCGTTAGCGAAGTTGTAGTTCGTTACTGTTGTGCTTCCAATTTCTATGGTAATGAACCCTTTAATATTATATCTCTCGTGTGAACGAGACTTGGAGAAATTCGTTTCCATAGATCAGCCATATCTTGTTAAAATAACTGTCAAGTCTATTTTCCGACACTGTTATTTTGTTGATGATTCCGTGATACTGTCCATTTAATATGGTTTAGAGATCTAAGGTTAATAGTAACTTGTTTATTACATTGAAATCTGTGAACATATTGCGAAATGAGAGAACTTTAAAGAATTGTCAAGTGTTACTTGTGTAGAGGATACTTGATGGTGGGTACGTGCCGGGAATATGGCGAGTACATGTTGCATAAATATCGAATACATGACGAGTACGTGTCGAATATGTCGGGTTCATGTCGGGTAAATATGAGATAAACATCTGAAATACTAACTATAGCATAAGTGTACTACTGCTCACGAAAGGAACACGACTGAAGTACTACATGAATACATTAACAAGTTACAAGTCGAGTACACGTCGGGTACAAAGCGATCAAACAACGGATAAACTCCGAGCTTTAATCGCGTTCAACGATGTATACGAGGATTACGTGACAGATCTGTCAGATACAGCCCGCTAAAAGTGTGAAATAAATTAACACGTTCCGTTAGTTCCAGACCAAGCCGCGACTGGCTGTCACGACACTCATTATTGTACACGAAACAATTGTACTGCGGACTCGACGATAGAATAATATTCCCTATACGAGCTCACCGGTCGGTGTTTATTAAAACTTCCCCGTTACTGTTCGTTGCGTTTTATTCACCGGGCGAAGTTGTTGCCTATAGTTCAGTAACATTCCCCGGGAATATTAAATACTATTAAAAGCAGGGACGCGCGTATACGCGTTTGAACACACGGGATTGTTCAAATGAACGGCTAAAAGGGATTCCCGTTCCATCCGCGTTTTGCTGTTTTATTGCTATTCAGTTTTGCCGTTTGCAGATCAAGAGAAATCACGAACTACTGCGGAATGACATGCTCGGAATGCACGGATTTCCTGCAATTAATGGTACTACCTGATACATACGCTAAATTAAGTATTCCAGTAGATAGTCTACAATTTACGTCGCGATTTCAGAATCTCGTGGCTGTTTTGTAGCTTCCTTTTGTCCTGCGCCAGCTTCTAACGCTGCCATCGCTAATTTTCTCGGACCAGTAATTAAATTTTTTATAATATGTGTATTAATACCTTTGCATATTTTTGTAGAACATTCCACATGGGCCAGCATGATTTTGTGCATTTCTTTTTCAAGCATTCCTACTGCAACAATTACAACTGAATAATTTATTTCTACATACAGTATGATTAAACATTCATAATATTATTATGATGACACTTTCTACACTTGCTGCTAGAGGGCTGCGAGACATATTCGATTTTCTTGATAGTAATTATTCCTCTCCTTCATGTACATATACATGTTCAAAAAATGAAATGTGTGTACTCCGTCGTCAAACGCAAAACGAAATATGCCTTGGGGTAAGAATTACATGTTTATCTGAGAAAATAAAAGGATTCATGATTGAAAGAATCAGCATCATTTCAAGCTTTAAGACGACGTTATATACTCGTTCCAACGCAGTTAAACTGGTTAAGAATTTCGAGCAAAAATGTCGTATTACTTGTAAGACACCCTGTGTATACCTCCGATACCATGAATCCCGGCCGGTGAACCCGATTTCCGAAAATTCGACATACGTTTGAGGGCGAGAACGTGGTGGCAAAGCCACGCGGCTTGCATTTCGCGGTTGAGCAGGAATGCAGACGGCATCGAAAGCGCTTCGTTATGCTCGTGGCGCACCGTCGTCCAAGCATCCACAGGGAACCGGGTCAGATTTTTAAGTCGTCACGAATGGAACAAGGGAGATAAGATACTGGTTCGCTCCCTGCAAGCTGAAATTGGAAAGAAGGAATCATTCAGTCGGATTATACTCGATTGAGAAGATGTAAATTGACAATAAAGGGGTATGTCCATTGGTCTAAAAAGTGTTAAGTAAACTACTGAATAACAGTAAATGTACCCGAGAGAGTGGCTATATAGTTATTAATAGTAATATACCAGATTAAGTATCAGCGAATAGAGTATATAATAGCAAAGTGCTTGACTAAAAGTAGTTACATTATAATAATGAACTACACTCAACTGGAATAACTATATATCTATACCACAATAATGAAGTAATCGACTGAGTAGAAACAACATTAACAGTGAAGTATCTGACTGAGTAACTTTACCAATAGGATAATACTGAAGTACCCGACTCCAGTAGTTAAACTGTATAATAATACCTTAGCTTGTAAGTACTGAACCAACATCTCATCTCCCTACAGTACCACCCGTCTACCCGCAGTCATAAAAGCAATATCATAAAAAATCAAGAATCTACCCGTTCGAAGAGTACACATTACTTCAAAAAGGAAGAGGAACAAACGCAACGGACAGACGATCAGTATATCGGGCCCCGATTGTTTCGACGTCCGACGGGTCTCCGTTTCCGGCGTCTATATAAAATAGAATGAATAGGCGGAATAACCGACTCCTGATCTCTTTCGTTCGAGCGAGATAAAATACAGCCGCGATGAATATTTTCATTGTTACGACGGACGACAATGCACATTATTCCTTTCCACGCTTTTGTCCCCCGTCCGGTTTCCTCGTTATACTTCTCTTAATTAAGATTCGAGGACTGAAAAGCCATGGGGTGGGGGCTGGATGAAGAACGGATCGGGGGAAGAAGTGGTAGCAGAGGGGAAAAGCTGGAAAATCGCGATTCATTTTTTCGAGGTTCTCGAAATGTTATCGTTTCAGCTGTCTATTTATTTCATTGTAAATAGGAAAAGTCTTTTTGTGCCTCGAGAACAATCGGGGGATGGAGGAGCCACTTCGTTCCAGAAACGTTACCGGCCATTGTTCCAACGTAGCTCGGACAGACGAGAGGACCCCGTGATTCCATCCGAAACGCTGGACTTTTTCAACGAGGGACTCAACTGTAATTAGGTATAATTCGAGTCAGATATAATTACATGTTCATTTATATAAGACGAAGAACGTCTTGGGAAAACTTGAAAAATTATAACAATTATTCGAGTTTCCGTGAAATATTGTTTTGCTGTTGGTAAATCAGAATTTGAAGGATGATAAAGATCGCAACGATCATAGAATAATGCGAAAGCTATAAGACACTGTTAAATGACCTAATTTAACGACTAAAAGCTCATCCTCTTACCAAGGGATGAATTCATGTCCAAAAATTCCTCTAGAGGTCCAAGAATCCCTAGACCGTGCTTTCAATGCATTCTCCGATAAAGCTGATCGTGTCGGTCTAAATAAACAGTAGAAGTTATCGTCGAAGGGGATCCTTTAAACGTTGATCGGGTTTGAGTGGCGGAAAATCTGGCGTCTGCGCAGGGGCATTTAAAAACCGGGGAAGAATGACCTAAGCTGCCTAGGGCAGCTTACGCGTGCAGACGGTGTGTACGGGACGGTCATAAATGTGGTCGAGAGAAGGAACTGCGTCGCCGGTAGGTACCTACTCGTCCCTGGATACCCTGGCTATGTACACATAGGAGACACCCTCTGGCTCCCCGAGGACATGTTAGCCTCGCACGTGATATTCCCGGCCTACCGTCTTTACGAGGAGAGCTCTCAGACCGCCTTCGCTTCGGTTCCATGGACCGCGTTGCGACCTCTTCAAATACGCTACCAACCTCGTCTGTACAGGGTGTTTCCGAAATCGTGGTTCTATAAAGTGGTCACAGTATGTTCAGTCCATAGCTTGATGACTAGGCTAAGAAATGTGGATCTAATTGGTCAGTTTCATCTATTCGTCAGTAAAGTTACGTGTAACTAATTGGACGAACAGTACCGCATGATCACTTTATACGAAACTTAATATTGTACATAAGACTTGATCATTTTGCTATATCTAATCAAGTGGTTACTGAGAGTCACCTCACGAGTGCAAAGGATTAATCTATTTTTGCACGTAGATTCGCTCTACTCGGTTGTACTACTATTTCGGAAACACCCTGTACATGCATACTTTTGTCTATATTTGTGTGCACGTCTGTTCGTGCGAGTATCGGCTCACTTGTGCATCTCGCGGGCCTAGGTTGGGACAGTCTTTTGCATCAGTGTGTGTTCCTTTACTCTTCTTTCGTTTCTCCCTCCTCTCCCGTAGGTCGAAATACTCAAATCACGATACCCCCTTCCCCTCTAGGGAATTTCGGATTCGAAGACCGCGTGCCGGGTACAGATTCGACAACCAGATTGGGAATTCAATGAGGGTTTTCGGATTACGATGTAGTTACTGTACGAGAATGGTTTTTGGTGTAGTCAGTTTTGTTACCAGCACTGATGATAGGGTTGCCTTTAAAGGATTGGACGACGAATTGGAAAATTGTTGAAGAATAATAGCGATCGATTTTGATAAATTAAACTAGAATGAGTAGACCTTGAGCTGATTTACTTCGAGCGCATAAGGTGCTAAGGAATCTTAGGTTGCTGACACCTAGGCTGAAGGACTCTTAAACAGTTAGAGGATGCTAGCAGGGATACAAGCTTGAAAACTTCAGTATATAGAGATCTAAGCTAGAAAATGGAAATTACTAACAGCGAAAGCTCGTGACTTAGATACTTCAATTCCGATTCCATCGATTCATCTATTTTAATTTTCAGTCAATACCCTTATATATCCTAGGGGTCTAAGCCAAAAACCCCCAAAACTCGATGATGAAAGCCGAAGTCTCAAACTTTCGAATCTCCATTCCATCGGTTTACCCATTTCAATCTTCAATCGAAAATTGCCAGTAACCCACTCCCAAACCAAACTCCGACAATCCCACTCCCATCCTTGAATTAGTCAACTTCACCAGACTCGTACCTGTTCGCAGGTGAATCGCTGAAATTTCTTAGCCTCGAGAAGCCAATCACGTGACCAGTTAACGTCGTTCCAGTTTCCCAATCCTCGTTTTCTCGCTCGCTGGCATACACGTTCATAGTCTTTCTCGACCGAACTAAAGTCTTCATTAACTCGAGTCTCGTTATTCTTTCGTTTAACCATCACGATCTTCCAATTACTACGGATTACGGCGTCTGCTCGCATTTAATCACTCAATTCTTCAGGTTTTTGTCCGTAATCTCGGAGGCGTCTCGCTTGGAAATTTTGAAAGAAGCTGGACCGCCAGTGATCAGAGGCGTCCATGTGTCTAATTATCGGCTTGGTAACGAGCACGTTGCCCTTGTTAAGGTTGCGGTACTCCGCTCGGAACCGGGAATCTGTTCTCGAAACTAAGCCAACCCCTAACTATCGGGATATCGACTGTTTAGCGGTTACGCGTGAAGAGCGATGAATTAACGAACCCCATTCTCTACGTAATTAATAAACATCCGGCCCGAGCCGTTCAACTAGGAACGCTTGTTGTTATTGGGTCAACCGATACACGAGCAGGGAGCGGAATTGTACTTCTGAGACTGGAAAAATAAATGAATAGATAGCTAGATACCGATTATTAAATTGATGAATAGTAAATTTTCTAGAATCTATTAATCAATTTAAAATTGATTTTTTGGAGCTTTTGGTTAAATAGTCGTAAATCTATTTTGAATTTTCGCGCCAAGTTTCACCGCCATTTTGTGAGACCTTTCAAACTTACTTGTCTACAAAACAGAGGAAAGTCCTTAAAAATAATAGCAAATACTTTGAAGACCAGAAAATGGTTAACTTCATTGTAAATAAAAAATTAATTTATCTTAAAAGGATATTAAATTAATTTCTATACCCAATGAATTAAAGGAATTTTAAAAGGAATTAAGATATCAAGAACAGATTTCTAAATTTAAAGTAAAGAAACATTAAAAGGAATGTTAGTTGAAGATGCCGGGGGAAGAAAAGTTAGATGAAAATAAAAGGAAACAAGTTCGAAGGAGAAAAGATTCGAAAAGTTGCGAAGAAAAGCAAAGAGAGGTGTAATAAATGAATGTAACCCGAGAAATGAAGAGAAAAGCACTGGAACCAGGTTCGAAAGTAACGGAGAAAGATTCTTATTGTCTGTGGCCAGTGCGGCCTAATGGTACGTGAGACGGTGTCCACTATTGCGAGTCCAGTATTGGAATCTCTTCATCTTTATTAACGGGAGAGATGTTACAGGAAACGTCCGGGGGCTACCATGAAACAGGGTGGAGCGTTTAAATTCGCTCGGGAATTGGAATTTAAGACCCGCGCAAACTCAGTATTACATTCTTGTAATTAGTGATCCACTTTTCGAGGTTAGTGAACTTTGATAACGGTCGGAGAAAATCGATCACACAACGATATTGTACGGTAATTAATCCTTGCACCAATGTAAACGAACTACATTTCCACATAGTTAATTATAAAATATGAAGTTTTACAAATTTATTCGGAAAAGTTGGAACCAAAGAAAAATTTCCTTTTTTTGTTACTAATTAAATTCTTTATAATACTTTATAATACTTTATAATATTCTATAATACTGTTGTTTTTAATCATTTTAAAACATAATACAAAGGGAAATTAAATTTTACCGTTAATTCCTATTTCACTTGAATTTATCGATAGAAATAAGAATTGGCGTAAAGTAAATTTATTTGTAGCCACCTCTTATTATTAAATTGCATTAAAATTCTTCCTGTATTAAAATCAAACGAATGAAGCTTACTCTTTGTAGTATAAAACTAGGAAAAAGCAGTTTCGGTAACTACCCTTTGCGTTATCATTAAATTTCCACGAGTCAGGGGATGCAATCAGCTAAATCAAATCATTAGCGACATTTTTCTTCAACGTCTCCAAACGTTCGAACACGTACAGCCGAGTCCGAAATGAAATACAAAGAAGGGAGTCGAATCACGTACTTCGCGAAGTTACGTTCATGTAAACGTCGGCAGTAGCGCGTCGAATAATGAGCCGCATTACCGGCGGCCGACGTTACGGTCGAGTTTTAGAAGTTGCCGCGCGCGCGAGAGGGCGAAGTGACGCGGATCCACGCGCGCGAAGCAATATCGTAATTCCGGGCGGTCGTGAGCGCGCGCTGCTCGCGGCCAGGACTGTATTATCCGAAGGAAACCTTAAAATCCGTGATAATATTCAGCAAGAAATTTTAAGCCTCACATTGTAAGACCTGCGACAGAAACATAACAAAAGATTCTGAGCTTAACAAAACATTCATAGGGCTCACAAGAAATCCCAGGGCCCACTATAAAAATTATACTTTCAACAAAATCGTAACACTGTCAAAAGCATTTATATATTTACAATTGTCAAGTGCAAAAGGATTCTAAGACTTACAGAATATCATCTAATCAGCGAGAGAAATTCTTGGGCTCACAAATAGACTTATAAAACCTATAAAAGACTGTAAGACATATCAAACAATGTATAGATTACATAAGAGATAATATACAACTAATATACGAAATTGTAGAGTCCACAAAAAATCCTAGGCAAAAGGGATTGTAAAAAAGATAGGACTTCCAAAAACCGACAGGACTCTCGGCCGAAAGTTACAAGAGCAACTAAAAAATTACATTGATCTCGAATAAATTGTAGGATTTACAAATACATGGAAGAAACGGAGGGTGGGGGTGAAGCAGCGGAATACCTAGGGCTTACCGAGAAGATGATGTGAGCCTGGCCGCGACACGGTCCCCATCGAGGAAGCTGTATTTTCTGGAATTTCTTTTCACGGCGATGGGAAACATAGTGGAGAGCCGTGTTGTACTCGCCGGGTTTATGCTGGCCACGGCTATAGAATGTGAGCGGGAAGGGATGAGGGAGGGCGAGGGGGCAAGGCAAAGGGGGAAGGGAGAAGTTAAAAGCACGTAGAGTTTAATGACTTGATCCGGACCAGATGGGATACTTCGGCCGATCCGTGGTCACTAAATCCGTGATACCATCGACCACGAATAAAAAGGGATCCGTCGTGTTTTACGACACGCTTGCGCGGTTCACCGCGGACTTTGAGAAAATTGTGACCGACTAGACCAACTGACGCGAGGACCGTCTCCAGATCGAACGATTGAATTTCTATTGTAGTTTTTCCCGAGAAACCCTTTGGACTCGAAAGTTTCTATCGCTACATGTATCATAATTTTCTGATGAAACGATGATTCAATTTTCGACTGTGTTATACAGAAATTATGTACGAAAAAATCAAGGGATAGAATTAATTTATTTGAATGTTTTATGTTTCATTATGGTACATAAAATTTCGTATTGAATATCGAATTTTATCATTTTGCTATGTCAGATCATGATGCCTTATCAAAGGGTTGGAAGGATACCCGTGGTTTATTAGCTTCGCTGTTTGACAATTGGTTCTATTCCGCTACTCCTTTGTTCTATTAAGGCTCTTTAATTGATAATTCATATGCTGTTTTGATATATGAAGAAATTTGGGATGTACTTAAGTTGACTTTAATGTGCTTGGAAAGAAATTATTAAGTTAACACAAAAATTTTGATTCTTTTTAAAGATATAATATACAGTATTTATGTAAAAGGGATTCTTTTTACTTTGTTAAGTTTCAGTTTATAAAATACAATTCTACGAACATAAAACAAGGAAGAGAATAAATCTGGAGCGTACAATTCCATTGTAAACCAGTAGCAAGAGACCACATTACATTTCAAAAATAATAACGACGTGCTTCGTTAAAAAAATACTCGCCTCTAAAGGGTCAAGGCGTAAAGAGGAAAGTTCACCACGGGAAATTTGAATTTGTTATGATCAAACAATATTACCATTGCGTGATGACAATTTAAAGTGAATACTATGTTAACGTCGCATTATTCCCGTGTCCTCGGCTGTTCGTTTCGTCCGGAGCCACCCAATATACAACAATTAGTGGGCTCAGTCCCGTTTTACTTCTAACGAGGGACGCTTTAATCAGAGTATACGCACGGCGTATCGTTTTTCGCAATTCACCGTCCGTTGCCCGCCGCGTTTTAGTCTCGTTGAACTCTCGGCGTGAAAAACTATGGTCTCTCAAGTAGGCGTGCCGAGGAAAAAGACAGAGCGCCGGGTATCGTAGAATGAAGAGCACGTTTATACGCGAAAGCGGAAGGAAGTAGCGCGTAGCGAAACTTACACGGTGATTTCTAACCTTAGAACTTCAAATTCTGAAGATTTGTCATGTAGCTGTGGATATGTACGCAAAATTAAAACTTTTGCAGTTAACCCCTTACGCTATGATTCCTTTCACAACTGCGCTAAACAAAGCTATTTCATTGTTCGTAATTCATTAAAAAAAAGAAAACACCCAATGCTCATTAACACTAAAACTACCAGACAGGTCAAAATGCCCGTTCTTGATTTTCGTTTTCCAATCTCTGTGTTTCATTTTATTTATGTTTACACTAAGAAAAATTTATCGTCTAACTTGTTTACCTTTATTTTATAATCAATTATTTGACTAGTTACGGCAGAAACAGGTTATAATAAAGTGCCCGTAAGTTTAATGTCAAGATTTACTAAATTGAGTAGATAGAATTGGTTGTAACATAAATTGTAATATATTGATGAAAAACAGAAAAAAACAACTGATTAAGAAAGGAAACACAGAAGATAGCAAGAAGTTGACGTAACACCAGTTCGTTCAACCCGTGAGAGAAGGTTTATGCGAGAAGAGTGACGAGAGGACAAGAGAAAGAAGGGGAAAAAAGCGAAAAGAGGAAACGGAGGAGCGAAGGAACGAGTTTATTACGCTTTCGCGAAGTTTTATGCCCTTTAATCCACGCGACACACCCCCGGGGGAATTGTTTTACGCCCGATACTCGCAACCGCCGGATTTTACGGGCTACTTTGGACAGGACGGGGCCGAACCCTTGCCAAAAGTCGGCCCCGAGTCCTCCGCGTAAGAGTTGACCGACGCATGGATTAACGCGACGCCGGAATTGGCCTGACCGACGTGAAACATGGCGGCGGGATTGCTTCCGAAAGTAATCTTCGTACGTTCGGCGAATTTTCTGGGGAAGATGGCTGACGATCGTGTACCTGGGAAATTGGGTTGAGACAGAGGTTGAGTTATCGATCGATATATATTGAATATTTATGCAGAAAGATAAAATATATACAATCAACTCTTTATTTTGTAATGTTGTGTTAGACTGTTAACGAAGATTTCAATATTAGCAAATGTATTTATTATTCTGTTTCTTTTTTGGTTGAAGTTATATGTTATTTTTCTGTTATCAGTTGTGAATTTTTCTATTATCAATTGTTAATCTTTGGAGTAAGTATAGGCACAGGATAATATTAACAATAAAATAGTTTTAATGGATGGAGCCGTGGAAAACATTTAAAAGCAAAGAGTTAATAGTTTGATAAGTGCAAATTATGGTGGATGGAGAAACATTTTTTATCCCTGAGTTTTCGTAAATTACTTTGAAGCTGATTTTTAACTTGATTTGATTAACTTTTCATTTCTTTTTAGTCATTACTAAAGATTCAGTAGTTCTTTAGAGAACTCGATTTAAAATGAAGGCTTGTAGTCTCTTACCCCCTTTTTCGCAAAAATAATCGAAATTTAAGAAAGAAAATTGTATTCCGATTGAACGGCCGTAGACATAGTTATCCGATACATCGACAGCAGCTCTAGCAAGCACAAACGATCCCGGAATATCTGCCAGAAACTTGATTCCCGAGTTTTCCTCCCGTCGACTCGACGACAATATCATCCCCAGTCTCGTGACAACCACGACGACACGAGCGTGAAATAAAATGTACCATTGATCGGACTGGCCGTGTACAGTCTAGTACAATAAACCTTCTTCAGATTAAAAATACAACATTCATTATTTACCAACATGATTTTCCAAAATTTCAGTGCCAACATTCTTCGTATTCTCCAATTTTAAAGTAATAATAATTGAACCAATCCAGTGAGATCATTTAAAAGAACAATTATTTCTATAAATTTCTAATGTTTAAATAATATTTCTATGTACCTAGTGTACCTCTAAAAATAATACCAGAAAAATAGTAAAATCACACAAAAAGTAAGTGGAAAATACAGAAATCAATTTTCAAAACTTTTACCACCCCATTTCCAATACAAACAATAGTCAAATAGTACAAGTATGAAATATTTCACAGAAATATTTTCACATTCCACATTTCAAAGCTTCAAAATGATTCAATATTCAAACTACATTCAATAACAAAATAAATACTCCTCGCTCTACTACAAACATTCCAAATTTCCCGAAATGGACATTATTGCGTCCGACTGTACAGAACTCGGTCTCTTTGTTCCGACGCTTTTACGCACGATAGATATATCCCGGTCAGCGTCGATTGGCTTCAAAAGGCGGAACGAAATTTTCCGTGGATCGCATGCCGGCCCGATAAGAGTGTCTCGTTCTTGGACGTCGTTCTTTCTCGGTCACCAATCTCTCTCTTCTTCTTTCTCGCTTAATCTCGTCGTCGAAATCGGTTCCAATTTCCGCGAGATAAGGGAGAACCGGCAACCAAAAGAAAAAGGAAGAAAAAGAAAAAGAGGAGAAACGAAAATAACGAAAGTAAAATATATATGAAACTAACCCTAGATAACTGAACTAAATTAGTGTTACTCTGTAACTAAACATTCGATTCATAGACTACGAATTAAAGACTCGCATATTTTTACATGTCTTCTATTTATTTCAGACAAAATAGCACAATTTAAGAGACATATTACTAATTTCTAATGAGAAAATAGAGAAGTGTTCAAAATTTCTGTTCAACAAAAGAGAAAATAAGAAGATTAGGAAAACGATCTAGGGATGGCATGCACACGCGTCTACGCCCCTGTCGTCGGGGAGAGCGGATTTTAATCAGTCGATGGCTCATGCGAATTAGAATGGGCTAAGAGCGGATCGATTTTTAATCTCTGTAAGAGACTCGAGGGAGCCGATCGTTGCGGCAACTCCCGTCGCGTGGCTTCGAACCTCGGATGAGAGGGTCGATTTCACTTGACCGTGGTCATCGGCTCCGTGTTCCGTTTGTAAACGCGGTTGACGGCGCCATTGCGAATAAAGAGGGTGCTGGAGGATCTCCGATAGTCGGGAACTGATTGGAGACTTGTTTAACGCGCAAGTGTTGGAATTTAACGAGGGTGTTTATTGATCGATGTTAACGCTTCTTGTTGTTGATTGATATTAACCCTTTGCGAACGAGGATTTTACAAATTTTTGAAACCTGTTTGTAGAATGAAGTGAAGTATACCCTGATGTTTTAAATATTAGGAAAGAAAAAAAGCAGGTATCTTAGTATCTAAACTCGAAAGCTGCAAATTAATCGTTTAATTAATGAAATAACAATTATTTGACAAATTGTTTTTAATATTTGAGTAATTTCAATTAGAGCATTGAAATTATGGTAAAATTGTTGAAACAAATTTTAAAATACCTATACATACAATTCAATTTTCAAATTTTATTTTTAAAGAACCGTGTCTTCTGTAATATTAAATTATATTCTTTCATAATCACGTTTCTTGATTACTTACCTGTATTCAAACCGAAAGTTATACCAAATATATTATTCCATTTCCTTGAATTAAAGGAATACTTTAAATTATCCTACAATGATCATTATCATTTCAATACCACCATTGAATATCCTTTCAGAAAAAGAGTTCTCAGACACTCTCCAATAAAAGCTTATCACCATTATCATTATTACTAAAAGCGAAGTGGAGCATCGAATTCTTCAGGCCGGAAAAGGTGTTCGATTTTAATAAACCTTTGCGCCCGATAAACTCGAACGCCCTTTATCATTCCACGAAACCTCTCGTCCCGGCTTATCGTCGTCCGCATTCCGCCCTCCGCACCCCTTCAACCCCCTTTAACCTCCAGGTTTCTTTAATAACCGAACGACTGGATCGAAATTGTTAACGAAGAAGCTGAGACGCAAGTGAGATAAGCGGAAGAGAGAAAAAGAAAGAAAGAGGGAGAGAGAGAGGGTGGAAAGAAAGAAAAAGGACTGAAGGAAAGAGGAAAAACAAATTTCAAGCATCGACCGTACTTCCGCGAGCAGCTGATGCCTGAGAACAGGCGCCGCGGCGTCTAGACGCCGGCGGGAAAACCACCTCCGCCCCCGCCCCGTTGTTCAACCCCTCGTTCGCTGCCTACCCTCCGACAGGAGGGAAAATAAAGCTTCGGCTAGATTCAGATATTCAATGGCCAGAGCCCCGCAGCGCCAGTGAACCTTCATATTTTTTGTTTTTCGTTTTAAATTTTTCCTTTTCCATTTTTGTTCATTTATTTTTTCTCTTTAACTTTGGTGATTTCTATTCTTCTTTTTTGGATCTGTTAATTCTCTTTTTCGTTTTTTGTTTATTTGGTTTTCATTTTCACTTTAGTGATTTCTCTTATCCTTTTTAGTTTTGTTGATTTTTCTTGCCTTTTGTATTCTTGTTAATTTCCCTTTTCCTTTTTTAGTTTCGTTGATTTTTTTCCTGTTTCCTTTTTATAAATCAATTTACTTTAGTGATTACGGTTTAGAATTTTTAGGGAAAAAGAAAAAAAATTTTTGGGAAATTAAGAGATTTCTATATTGCACACATGATACTTGTATTATACTTTTCTTTTATCTTGTGTATGGTTTACATATTGTTATTGTAGTTTATGCTGTTTATATTAGAATAATAATTATCATTAAAAATGAATATACGATTAAACAGAATTTCTGGGGGCTTGATAATATGGTAGACTGTCTGATTGTTACTGACTATTTCTACTTACAGCAGATACTCTAGTCATTATAAATTAACGTTATTTCCTTCTAATTTGATTCATTTGATACCAGAAACACGAAAATATTCAAATATTACGAGAAACAAATGATATAATTTCACTGCAAATGTTTGTAACAGGAGAGTGTTTTATTCTTCTCTCTCTCTCTCTCTCAACGTTAATTGTAGCACGTATAATTACACCATTGTAATATAAATGTGCCGGTAATTCGCGCACTTTTGATCGAAATCGAAACGCGCGGCGAAGACGTATTATAATTATTACAGCCATTGTTTGTTAAATAACGTCAGCCCCCTTGGTTTCCAATTTCAAAGAGCGCACGGGCGGCCAAACCATTAACGAGGTTTCGGAACAATTTTCGAGGCCCCTCTTGAAATTACATTTCCAATTAACGTTGGCACCACCAAACAGCTAAAACCGTGTTCAATTTTTGTTTACAAATTTAGAAAAGCACACGTGAAATATTCAACCAAAATTTTTGTTTCCTACCATCTCAAAATTTGATGCTATTTTTATTGTCGTATTTTCAAGAAGAAATCAATTTATTTCACAATTTTTTAATAAAAATACCTTTAGGAGCTCAGTAATTAAAAAAGAAAAAACTCTTAAATGGATCTTTACGGATTTTTAATTTGTCTAGTAATATCAACGTTAACACTAGAACTACTAATCTAATGAAAAATAATCTGTATAAAAATTGTAATATTAGATTTGCTTCAGTTTCTTCATATATTTGTTGGAATATTTACATGAAACTATTTTTAAAACCACTTTGGATGTTTATTACTTTTAAGGTACCAATAATTGCGAAATAGAAAAACTTAGGTATGCTAGTTCTAGTGTTAAATCGAATATAAATCACACGTTAACTTAATAAACAAATAAAAAAAAAATTTAATACACAAGTTATATTATTTACAAATACAAAATACTTAATCTTTCAATCTATCAAGAATACATCAATAAACCGCAGTAACTCTCTCAAAGAATTCGGAATACAATGAGAATACGGCGATCCTATAAAAAATCGGATTTTTGCCTAACAAGAGGACCGTAAGTGTGAAATTAACTTTGTAATAACCGCGAAATGGGCCGATAATGTCACAGTTAACAAGCATATTAATACGGCTGAACAGGGGCACAAATCCTCGGCCGTATAACCTTGCGTTATCGGATTTTAATTAATAGAAACGGAAATCGTTAGCCTGCAAAGTGGAACACATCGATTAATAAAACACGTCCGCGCTTCGATTTCCTTCGTTTTCACTTGCGCGATAAATTATAAGCGGTTTGGCACACGGGCACTCGCGAAATTCTTTCATCATCGGCTTGTTCCTTCCCCGTCGTTCCGTCTCTCAGGCTAAATTGGACCGATATATTTCATTGTCCCGTTGAAATACGACGCTCTATCTGTCTTGCCGGGTCGCAGCACGTCGATATTCATAATTAAAGGAGTATGTCATACCTCTTTCAACCAACAGAGGAACTCTTTAATTTTTTCGTTTTTCTTTAATTTTTTAGGGAAAATGCTTTGAAAAAGGAAGAAATTTTCATTTGATTTTACTTTCTTTGTTTAGGCCTTCTAACTTCATTAGGAAGATTTATTGTTTTAATTTTAACTGAATAAAACAGATTGAAAAGATTAATAACTATTCAATTTCTATTTTTACAAGTTATTATATTCACATATGAACTTGTCTTATTTCTATATGATCCATTTGTAATTTATTATGTTTGTATGTTATCTATTTCTAATTTGTTAAGTTTCTATACTATCTACTTCCATTAATCTTCCAATATTACAAAACTAAACCCAGTTTCGCCAGTTAAAGCTCAGTAAACAAAAATTCCTCAAAACACTACTTAACATTTCGCAAACCTTCGACGCAAACCTCAAAATTCGAAGCTAATTAATGAACATCGTATCCTCCGAATCAGTGGAATCGTTAACACGAACGAATTCTGAGCAAAACAAGTGCGACCTGTTTCCGAACTTACCGGCCGCATTCGAAACCAGCGTCGGCCATTATCACCGCGCGGATTCCACGGCCTTATCCCGTTAACCAGCCAATTTATTGTCTGATGCCAAGAACGCTAAACGCCGGTGAAGCAGCTCCAATTATTCGCAATAATGAGATGGAGAGTGTTTCGGCGTCCAGACCCGTGTCCAGGTTAAGACGTCGGAAAAGGCCGCCATAAAAGTGGCGGATGTAAAAACGGCAAAAATCCTCTGTACATTTTAACCCCTTGCCTTATAATAACGTTACAGACTCGTGGTGAATATTTTCAACGTAATTTAACAAACATAAATATTCCTCGACTCATTCGGATTCAAAGTAAATGTTATTCTTCTGTAACCAATTATTATACTTAACACTAAAACTACCGAGCAATTGGAGTGACTTATTCCTAAGTTTTCATAAAAAGTAGAACAATATATTTCTCGAGATTTGATGGGTCCCTTATTATTGTACCTATACAAATACACAAATTTGAGGAAAATGTCGACACGACTCCGTCTCTAACCGCCGAGAGAGTCAACCCAGTTCGGCAGTCAACCGAAAAATAAATCATATATTCGTAAACTTTATTTTCAATCATTCAAACGCGGTCCTCCGACATTAACAGTAAACGTACCGGCACTTTATCTATCCATCATATCTTTGCGAAAGGAATATAGATGAATGCTGATTTACTACGGAGACAATACCCAAGATAACTTTTGGATAATAATAAGAAGTTGATATATTTTCATTTGTTTTTAACGAGAACGGAAAACTATAGATGTATTTTTTCATTTGGAAGTATCGGTCATTTGACCAGACGTGGTACGTTTAGTGTTAATTTATTGAAAAAGCATCGGACTTCCTGGTTCATCATACGAAATAGTCCGGAGCAGGGTGAGGCAGAGAACGCGGCGCGCGAAGAGTGAAATGCCGTTGAAAAGGTCACAATCGCGGTAAGCAACGTCGAGAACACCTTGCCAGGGTGCGAGTAACCGAATACTGAAGCACGCTAGTAGAAATTGCTCGACTAGCAGCTAATGCGAACAGCTTACCTCAATCAGAACACGGAATATCATCGGCTTAATGCGATAAACAGACGTATCAGCGTTTCGGTAACCGAGCTGCAGTATCGATCTGTTGTTTGTTCGGGACGATAGTGCTAGCAATGCAAATGCTGCGTTCTGAGAGATGAATGGGAAAGATAATAGAATAGATACTATTGAATGCTCTATTTTGGAAGATGAATGAAAAAGATAGTGTATGAATATAGTATTGAATGTTTCTCATTAAACGATTGTACAGGATTTTTCTATTCTGATTTGATCCAGCAAACAAGTTTATATTTTTATAAGATTTCCTAAGATTCTTTCTTTCCTTTTAAATGCTCCATTTTGAAAGGTATATGATATAAAGTATCAATAGATACTATTGAATCTTTTATTGCACAATTACAAAGGATTTTTCTATTTCGATTTGATCCAGCAAATATTTATTTCTTCATACAATTTCCCAAGTTTCGTTTTTTCCTTTTGAATACTCGATTTTGGAAGGTGAATTATACAAAGTAGTAGTAGATACTATGAAATCTTTTACTGTACTATTTTACAAAAGCTGACTAAAAAAAGATCGCTACGTGATTCAAGAATAAATCAGAGTTGCATGAGCAGAATGGTTCAAAGTGGATCACAGTGGTTCAAGATGGATTTAAGTGGATCCAAATGCATTTAAGTAGATTGAAATTGTTTAAAGTGCCTGTAAGTGGGTCGAAATGATCTAACGTGTGGATTCAAGTGAGTCCAAGTGGCTTAAGGTGAATCCAACTGGGTCCAGACGACTCAAAATTATTCGAAGTGGTTGTCGGTAGATTACAGTGGTTCAACGTAGAATCCAATGAATTCAAAGGTATCCAAGTACTTTCAAGTGTGTCAAGGTTCTCCGTAATCATTCTCAGTGAATTTAAATGGATCGCAGTGATTCTCAATCGATCGAAGTCGTTCAATCTGAATCGAAATTCTTCTGAACACTTTCAATATGTCAAACTAAATCAAAATAGTTAACAATTAACACAAAATATAGCGAAACAATAAAAAAGATATAAAATTCAGAAAATAATCATAAAAAAATGATCCGAAGTAGTTTCCTATGTTTCAATCTAGACTAAAATAGTTCACAATTAACAGAAAACCCCTTAAAATAATACAAAAATTCAAAAAAGAATCAGGAAAACTATACAAGTGAGTCAAAATTCTTTGAAAAAAAAACACCATTAGAACAATATGGAAATAGAAAATTAAAAAGAAATGACAAAATACAATCAACAATAACATGGCACGTTGTGAAAAATACCATACCGTCCGAAACAGCGGGTAGAGCCGCTAAACAAGTGGAGGCGACCGAAGGCTAGGCAGCTTCGCTGTTATTGAAATAAACTAGTTTATCTCGTTGACCGCACACCAGTACGTTCGATTCCCTTTCGTCCGGTGTTCTAGGAGAAATTTCCTCCTGCGGCGGACGGAAACGGATAATGCAATAACGACTTTATTAGGGTTATCGAAGTACGCACGTGGCTCACCCTCTGACGTTTTAACTCTTAGCTTGTGCTCGCCGCACGCCGAAACCCTCGCTCGCCCCCAACAGCCGACAACCTCCTGTCTAGCCGGTTAATTGCTAATTATCCAACGATCTTGATCGATCACCGCGAGTTACGCGTTACACAATCGTACCACGTGTCGTTTGTTTCGCTAATTGAATCGTTGGATCGTATAGTGCGGTCGCCTGTGGACAAAACCCGAAAATTCAACTATTCACATAACGAAATTAACACTAAAACTACCGAGCAGTTAAACTGACTTTTTGAAATTCCTCTATAGAAACTCCAAGGGTGCATCTATTGAGACTTCAATTGATTTAAAATTCAATTTACGTATTGCTAAATCAATTTCTTTAATAATTTCTCTGAGAAGCATCTGTTACCTTTTTAATAATTGCAAAAAGAAGAAATCTAGAAAAAATAAATTGTTTCTAGGTAGTCTGTGCTATGCAAAATGACTTTTATTTCAGAAATTAATGAATAATAACCACTGTTTGGCACGCTTAAAGATTGTCCTACAGACGGTCTGGATTTCACATGTATTTATGTTTCTACCTTGTATTCATTGTTAAATATGGTCATATAGATTTTTTAAAATAGAAAAATGTTTTCTAAAACATGCAGATCTGATTTCACATAATTTTGTGCAAATAAATTCCTTAAAACATACTCCTTCGTTTACTCGAAACTACTCAATCATTCTATTCCAGCTATTCTAAATTAATTCATAAAGATTTACATTCCCAAAACAATCCATTAATAAATATTAAAAGATCAAATGCTTTTGGTTAATTAATCGCATCCTCCATGAAAGCCATTCCGTGTCCAATTGAAACGATTCGTTTCAAATTGCATTTGTAACCGAAATGATGTTGCGCAACATCAAATATATCAATTAACTCGTTATCTACCTACATAACATACAGCGCGCAACAAAATAAAGAGACACAACGTAATACAACGCAACTCGATTCAATAATTTCATACAATTTACATCGTTCAATTTCAATCTTTCACTCTATCAAGAAGAAAAGGTATTTCCAACTTTGTCAAAAATGAAGGAAAAGATTCATGATGATCAACCCCTTCATCTACGGTTTCTTACACACCTATACTCAATGAAATTACATTATCATTAATAATTTATTAGAAAAAAAGAATCTGATACTTACTCGATGCCTACATTCACTCCAGACGTTAACGATCTATAATGGAAAATGATATATAATTTATATACAAAAAAAAAGTAAATAATATTTGGATTTGTCCGATTCGGTTGGAAATTTTCTTCACGAGTCTGACATGATATCATAAGGCACGGGGTTCAGATCTCAGACTTCGATCAGGCTTCTTGTTTATGGAAGCACGCGTCGCGACGGTGGCCCGTAGAATTTCCCGGGCGGAGATCGATTTTATCGTCGACAAGCGGAAATTCCGTCTGGTATTTATACGCGGCGACATATTCGCCCCGCGTCCAGAGTGTTGATCGGGAAAATTAATTGCTCCGCTGCGAGGGAATTCTCCCGTCGTCGATACACGCCAACGGTAACTACAATTAAATATCGTGAACGGCTGTGTCCGATTTGGCCGAGCGAATGCAGCCCAGGCGGACGCAATTTTCGCCGCACCGACAACGCCGGGAAAATCCGCGCGAGGACAGCCCTCGATTTCGGCTGGTCCGCTGGAATTAACGGGCTGGATGTAGTTTCGAAAGCTTCCAAAACGTCTACAAACGAAATTCGTGCTGTTTTCCTCGATGGATCAGTGTTTCTGTTGGGGTACCTCGAATTAGTGAAAGGTATTCGCCTCGGATTAGTGTGTAAACGGTTTTAATATTGAAATGATATTGGTTGTATAGATTTCTAGAGAGATTTTTGAGGATTGTTTTGCGTGAATTAGGTGAGCCTCGGATTAGTAATAAGATCCTGCCTCGGATTAGTGTACGGTTTTAACATATGGCTTTAATAGTCCAATAATATTGGTTGTATGCATTTTTGAGGAAATTGTCGTGAGTTGTTTAGTATAGATTAAGTGTGTATTAGTTGAGATACAAATAATAAAAAGATTCATATTAATAATTACTAAGATTAAAAATATTTGCTTGGAATTTCTAGATATACAATACATTAATAAATAAAGATATTTATAAAATGATTATCTCTGATTCGAGATGCTTGTATTTCATTAATTGGGTATAATATTAGAAATTATTCGAATTATAGATTAGAGTTTATATGGAGCCATAAACTCATTTGGAGATGCATGTAATTTTATTTGAGACAACACGAACGGCGCTATTACCCGAACAATGGTGCAAGGCCAGTAATTTCGTCAGCAAAACCTCCAGGTAATATGAACGAAAAAGGGAGAATGAAATACGGGCGTATTTCATTTTTGTAAATTACATGGAAAACGCAGAATGTCACGTATGTTTAACATTGAATGGAATCCGTCGGAAAATTTCGCGTGTCGCGTTGCTCGCGACGCTGAAAGTTAATTCGTTGAGAGCGCCGCGAAACTTGCGCGGAACACCCTGTTAAAATCCCCGGTGGCGTTCACGGCCGAGCGCGCACTCGGCATTTTTAATTGAAAAAATTTATACCAGACGCCCGGCGACGGTTGCCGAGATTTTTCCACAAAAAGTGTCGGTTCCACGAAACGATGCCGCGATTAATGCCACATTGCCGACCGCGGTGGCCTCGAACACTGTGGAAGACATCGAAACCCAATGGATATCCCCGAAAAAATACGATTCCCATCGAAATATCATAGTAAGAATCAATAAAATCACAAAATAAATTATTCTAATAATTAGAGTACATTTCAAATAGTCCGAAATTACTCATAGTCACACAATGACTCAAAAAATCGAAGCCTACGAACAGCAAAAGGAAAATTTTCACACAATTGTCGCCTACCATCTTAGAACCAAACAAGATGGATAAAACGTTTGTAACTCATTTCTATTTAAAAATCGTTACATAAACGTTTATTGACCATTTTAGTTTAAAACAAATGATGAAGTAAACCTAGTAAAATGGAGTAATGTGTAGAAGCAGGGACAATTTCAATAATGAACATAACCATTCAGGGAAAGTTCCCCCAAAGTTTGGTCCCCTAACCATCGATTGCGCAGTGCAACTTAATTCCATAGTCTCGGCCTGCCCGCCTCGTCCATCGTGGCGGACAAAAGGTGGGCCGGTGAACGCGCCAGGTGAAATATTGACGAGAAATTAATGTTCCATGGGCGATCCCGACTGGGTCTCGCGCGGCGCGGCGCGACGCGAACGTGCAAGGGCCTACGTAAGGGTTGGCTCACGACTGGCGTCGAGTGTAAGAGTCTCTTTGCACCCCGTCGATCAATATTCCGTCCAGTGGCGTAGCACGGAAAACTATTTCTTTTTTTTTCTTCCCACCCTGGTTTCAGGAACCACTGCAAGTGCAATCAGACAGATGGCGAACGCCATAATGGCTCGTTTCGCTATAATTTGGTAATTTAACCCTTCGAAGGGAAATGTTAATATATTGACAATATCAAATTTTCAAAACTACGAAGCAATAATTTAATTGTTTAAATAATAGAAGATTGGTACATAATTTCCTTTTTCTGTTGTAAACATGTAAAGGTTTGATATGTTTCTAATTTATGAAATATATCTAAGATTCTAATTAAATATTAATAATTTAATACATTTTTGTTTGCAAAGAATTAATGTCGCGAATATAAGTCGAGCAATTCGTTATTTTTAAGTGTTTCTTCGAATAGTATTGAATAAATGATAATAGATTTTGTAACTTATACTGATTAGAGGTTTTTTTATTAGTTCTAATGAGTATTATAAGACTTTAAAGTGTTGGATTCCTTTTTGTGGCGTTCTGTAAAGAATAAAGTGAATTTAGTGAGCTTGGCTAGAATAGGTGATAATTTTTAATGTCGTGCCTTTGTTTTTTAATTACTCGTGACTACAACCTGTCTTCGTTATATTTCCTCTCTAACAAGGCTGCACGTATATCGTGCTCAAGTTTCTTAATTATTTCTGACTTACTCGCCGCAGTTAGCGCCACGTGTTTCCGTACTAGTGACAGTGGGATACCGTGTCACTAGTTACAGCAAGTAATTTATAGTAAATTGTATGCAAGCATGCAATATTGAAAGCAGATGCGACCGAATGAAACCGAGTGAGACAATGAATTAAATTAATTAAATCCAATGTTCACGTAACATTCCTCGTTGCTCATGGAAAATATTTAATTAGGGGTGAAATTTAAGGGATGAAATCACTCTCCCAAATCCCGTTCCCAAAATTCCGATTCTAAATTACCATCTTTCAAAGATTATACAACTAATATAATTAACAATCAATCAATTACCAGTTTAACACAAATAATATTGTCATTACACAACCCTTTCCACCTTAAACATAATCAAAACCAAATAAAAAAACTTATTTTGATTATAAAATCCAAAAAATCATAAACGATTACTCGAAATCAAAAGACAATCGCATTCCATTCTGAATCACACCAACCTCCTACCGACTCTCCACCGCCAAATGTCATTCAAACGAGAAAGAGAAGAGGCGACAGATAAGAGTAAAAGGAAAGTGAGAAAAAGAGAAAGAAAGGAAGGAGGATGAAGGTGACTCAATATTTTATAAAGGGTTCGCGTGCGACACGAGACAGACGGGGACAGAGCGTAACAAGACGCGAGAGGGCCGAGGCGGGCGCGACGCACGGAAAGGTAAACCGAGTTCATTTCAATTGTACATATTTGAGGCGGAACAACACTCGATGTTGGTTCACGTCCAATGCTCATACGCCTGGCACGAATATTATGCGCCCCGCGTAGATATTCTATTCGAAATGGCTGGCATGAATATGTAGGAATCCGACCACCCCCGCGGACGGCAGCCTTCCGATCGTGCCAAAAGTTTGTCCCGGTGTTGCAGTTATTGAAACGGCTTTGGTTAACGACTGGCGAATTTACTGTGTACGATTATTTTCATTAGAAACGACAGTGACAACAGTCTTCGACATCGATACAAGGGAATGAAACTCGTGAAAAATTTCTTACCGATTGAACTGTTTTTGAGATTGTTATTCGTATATATTTTGATTTTTTAATTTTCAACGCGTTGTTGAAGAGAATATTGTTAAATGACTTTAATATTGAAAATATTATCTGTATAGAATGTTATTAAGTATAGTGTTCATTTATTTATTTCTGTTAATTATTTATCATACATAATCCTTGCCTTGCAGCTTGGAATGGCTGCACCTATTAGCTGCCAATTAATCTATATTAATACTTCACTATTTTACTTCTTTTATTTTGTAAAGGCGCCTATCAAGTATAGTGTTTTTTTTATTAAGTTATTGAGAATCATTGGTAGAATTGGAATGAAGCTTCAACTATTAGATGAAAGCCAAAACCAATTATAAGCCGTTCTATACTCAAATACTACATCTTATCTTAATCCTTCCATAGCTACCTTCCAAAAATTCTCTTCACCCCAAAGACAATAAAACAGTAAACCAAAAACGTTCCATTTCGTACAACTTCAACTTCTAATCCAATACCGAATCCAGAAACCCTAAACAACCTTTAAACATCACCACTTATCACCGTTCAATTCTCACCCTTTGTATACTTTCAATTCACACTCTGCAGAGACACAAAAACGCTGCACGGTGCAAAGTGTGCGCATCGTTCGCAGCTTTCGAAGACGGATGAACAGAAGAAGAGACTCGCTAGTAAGTAAATAAAATGGTCGTCGAAGGAGAAGCGTTTCAATCGAAAACGCGACCCCTTGACGCGCCGGTGACGACGTTTTTTTCGAGGAAATGAATTGATATCCGTCAACGGAATGGAATCCGAGCGCCGGTGCCTACGGCGAGACATCATCCGTTCCGCTTTTGAGGATCGTTACCGTTCCCCTTCGACAACGAATGAAGGAGAGAAGGGGAGGAGGGCTCGTCACCCCGAGTTCCGCCATTCTCGCGGTGCACCGCGATAATTGGATCACCGAGCCTCCTATGAGTCGCGACCGAAATTAAGTAACCTCCGGCGCGCACGGCCTACGCCTCCTTCGCGCCCCAAACCCCTGCGACCCGGGCATCGTGATGATACTTGGGCACGAACAACGGGGAAGAGGCTCAGCCGACCGCCGGAAATGTGAATGTTGTTGTTTCGAATATACTGAGATTTATTTTTATATTCTCTTTCTTTATCTTTTGTCTTTTTTCAGATCAGAAATAGAGAAACTTAAACGGCAAGGATAAAGGCAAGGTATTAGGGATGATGAGAATGGGGTTGATTGCGTTTGAAAAGTTTATTTGAATTAGTTTTATTGAGAAATTGTTGAAGACGTTTTGTTTTAGAGTTTGATGGTAGAGAAAACCCTGGAGATTAAGGTTGTAGAAGATACTATCTTCGGTATCAAGATATTTTCATTTTTATGTGAATTCGAAGTATAAGGTGTTCCAAGATTGACATTTGTTAACAGAAATATTTGATAATGTTCCAAAACATTAAAAAGGTATGAAGTTTATTTGTATTTTTATGTTTACGATGTGAAAAGTTTTTGGCTTCGAAGTCGCAATACATAACCTCCAAAAGTCGCAAACCACCACTACAGTTTCTCCGATCATTCTTTCATATTTCAAAGCAAAACGAGCCAAGAACAAAGAGACTCTGTCGTATCCAACAGAAAGAAACACCAGTTACTCAAAAAACCGTCAGTAATTGAACTTTCTTCGTCGCTCCCCAGAAATCATCAGCGAATTCCCTTTTCCGCCGCCCAGGCACACTTAATATTCACAATTATTATAATTTTACGGTCGAAATAAAGGATGTCGAGCCCTTTCATTCCGGAACGAATAGGGGAACGTTACGTTGGCCGTTTTTTTCATTAAGCCGCATACATACGAGGAGTAAAGGGGGAGCCATTTAATGAAACCGTTGCCCATGTTTATAGATGCGGTGGTATTTCTCGGTGGCGATATAAATATTGTATATGTTTCTGAGCGGTTGTGCGAGCCCCTGTATTGGAAGGACTTAAGCGGTTAAAATGCCGGTGCTGCGAAGAAAAGATGGCGGAGGAGGGTGGAAAAAGCTTCTTCGAAGCCGAAGAACCCCGTTTTGCGGTCGGGCTAAGTCCAGCCAAGCGGTAGTAGCAATTTGTAGCTCGCTTAACCAATTCACGTCGTATGACGGCCACCGCTTCCCGCAAACTTCTTGTAGCGTATAAATCATTTGTTCAACTCGAAATACTGTTACCAGACAGCTGTTAGCAGGCTCTTCAGTGACTTGGAATCTCGTACTAAAAAGTGGTCCATTATTTGTCTTGTAAATAATAAATCTGTATATAATAAAATAATAATAATTAGAATGTATTACCGAATATAATCCCCTCATTCAAGATTGTAATTTCCATTGCTATTGAAAATTTCATTAAAAAATCCTCAGGCATTAGTTACTAACCCCTTGCAGTCAAGTGCCGTCGTAATGGCGACTCCGAGATTCGATATCTAAAAACGAAAGCTGCAAACGAGTGGTTTATTTAATTTTTTAATCATTCATGCATGATTTTCTTCTTTTCTAATATCTGAGTCTGAAAGTTTAAAACATTCGCGTCTACAAAGGGTTAATTTTCATAGAACGGTTCAGTAACTACCGGTAGACAATGTGTTAACACAGTGACTTGTATGCAGATTTTATCATCAGTAATTTCTTCATCGTAATTAATTTCTCCATTGCATTCGAATGGGACGGGAATGGGTTAAATGTTACCTCGTTATTTACGGGTCGTTGTCTATTGTTCGGAGGATGATGCAGGATTATGGTGGTGAAGCGCGATCTCCGGGTGCAATAAAAATTGATCCCGGGTAAACGACGCGACGGGTTTCGAATCATTTATCATGAGCGTGTACGAAATTATTGTGGTGCTTTACGGTTATTCAGTCCGTTTGATTTCGAATAAACCGTCTCAGATGAAGACCGAAGTAAAAGTGAAAATGGTTCAAGGATAAATATTGCGGTAGGAACGGGGCTTGTCTCATCGAGCTCTAGTATGATGATTGATTCAAGTAAAATAAAATTGTATTGAATCGGAGTAAACATGGTTCATGCCCATTACAACTAAATTAATATTCTTTGGATGTTTATAACCTATATAAATTTGAAATTTGCAATGAATAATGGATTTTGAGTACCAAAGCAATACTTGAAAATTTGAGTATCAAAGTTGATAATTTGTGTTTATGTACTTCAAAGTATTTCTTTATGATAATACTGAATAAAATATCAACATTTATTTGCGAATGACAAGCAACGATATCACTCAAAGAAAAATTTAATCGTTAGTATCTAACAACTTTATTAGTTTGAAATGCTATGCCAATAATCCTCAACCTCACGATTAAATAAACAATACGATTCCGTAGGATCCTGAATTATTCCGAGCAGCATTATTCGAACGATCCCAAAGCAACTGTATTCCGTTTGGCAACGGGGAAATGAAAGAAAAAACAGAAAAAGATAGATGAATTCACAAGTATTCGGGATTGGAATCAATCAGCCTGCGCGATGGTACCGGTTCGCCCAGGGAACGTTGAAATAAAGTCCGCCGATAGTATTCAGAGTTCCGCGGATGCAATTGATTTCCTACAACGGATCGGATAAATCAGACGGCGCGGTGGGCGGAATCGGGAATACATACTTCGCGATGGAACCGTATATATCCAATGGGACACACAATGCCCCGGCCCCAAATGTATTTTCGATAGAAAATAGAGTGGTCGGTTGCGTGTTGAGGTGAAACGATCTAGAAAACTGGGAGCTAGACGCGATAAGAGCGAAATCGTCCCTACGTGACCGGGCGTCCCTCCATACCGCTCGGCGCCGAATTGTCAAGGAAAATTATTGTAATCTCTGCAAGCGTTCCCACTGCGAGGCAACGTGAATAATGTAATAACACGGATCGTGTCGTTTTTACATGGGATCTGCGTGAATTGAAAATAATCTACCTATACTTGATGATTATTAGAATTTTTAGAATTGTTAAAATTGTTAAAATTGTTAGAATTGTTAGGTTTGTTAGAATTATTAGAGTTGTTGGCATTATTAAAATTGTTGAAATTGTTGAAATTGTTGAAATTGTTAGAAATGTTGGAATTATTGGAATTATTGGAATTACTGAAATTATTAAAATTATTACAGTTATTAGAGGTATTAGGGTTATCAGAATTATTAAAAAATTATTAAAAAATGATTAGAAAATTATTAGAAATTCTGATGCATTGGTAGCCAGTAAGAAAGACTATGATTATACCAATTTTTCTTTGAGTATTGCGAATTTTTCTTTTTAAAGTAACAAAGTAACTTCATGAAATTAATAATTTAACAGTAACTTAACAGTTACTGTTTATTTTCATAAACTATTAACTAAACGATAGACAGTCTCAAAACATCTCCTCAATCCTTTAAAAATCAACAGTTCCAAAAAAATGCAATCACAAAACACAAAAAGACTATATCAAACTCAATTATATTTCAAAAATATTCTCCAGGATACAAAAAAACATAAAAGGATCCGTTGTTAAGACACGAGGAAATGGACTACGACAATTTGCACGGCCCATCCTTCGCGAGCAGGCTCGCTATCCCGAAAATATCGGGTATCGATTTCGTCCCGGCCACATCGGCAAACCTTGGCATTGAATTCTCTCCACCCCGCCCCGGTTCTTCTGCTTTCGGTATCTTCTCTTTATTTTCCGGCACGCTTTTCATGCATCCCGCTTTTCCTTCCCTTTTCATGCGCGGCATTGTTAGAATAGACGCTCCGAAACTACTTTTCACCCGGGGGGCTGGCTGCGCCACCCCCGACCGACCCTTCCGCGCGCAATATCTGCCTGCATTTTGTCGTTATGGCATTGTGGGCCCCGCCGCGACACACGGAACAGTCTGTTGTTCCCTCTGCCGCACGTTCTATTCTTAATACCAGCCGATCATCCGTTCGCCGCGGATTTTATCTCGCTACCGCGCAACGACGGCTGTTTATTCCAACGGAAACCGATGATAAAGTTCCTGGAATCCCCGAGTTTCCGCTGCGAGACAGGAATATTCAATGAAATTGGTTGTCGATGGATGTAAGATGTTTATAGAGTTTCTAGTTTTTTTAATTCTTTGTAGATGGATATACGAAGCGTGAGGGAATCAATGAAGTAAAGGATGAAGAAGGATCTTGATTGGAAATTATTTTATTGGAGAGGGGTTTTATAATTATTGAAGATAGTTTAGAAAATAGTTTTATACAAGAGTCTTTAATATTTCTGTATCGAATTATGTGGTGAACGAGAATCACCTCTCAAGTACAAAGGGTTAATAAAGGGATTGAAAGTTTGGAATGTTCCTTTTATTTAACTACTGATTAACAGAGATGTTCTTAATAAAAAAAGAATAAGAAAATGTTCAAAAGATTCGAATATTTAAAGGGTGCAGATGTTGAAATGTCTCTTGGCTGCAAGATTATTAGACAGTTCAAGGATACCGGCTTCCAGGGTGTCCATTGGACGCCAAGGATACTCTGTATCCCGAAAATCTCACACATTTTGAGATCCCAAACGTCTCCGCGGACTTTAAGGCTCTAGCAAGAGATTTCTAGGGTATGAAGAATCTCCGCTATCTCTGAGACGCTAGAGGTATCAGTAGTATCAAAGCTCGGCTAGCTGTCCCGAGAGTTCCATTGGTTTGATCATTTTTTAATATCAATTCTACCCGACGTAACATCCTGTAACTAACTCCTAAAGCTCTGAATACTGTATAAGAACCTTGAAAAATTAAAAGCCGGCAGCGAAGCTTGATCAACCCGTAACAGGTCGAAAATCTTCAGAGACATCCGGAACTGTCTGGTCCCCAGGGCGAAAAAGAGGATTGCAGGCAACAATCTGTGAATTTTTAACGGCGGGTAATTCCATTTCGTCCGGCCGGAGACAGAACGGTCCTCAAAACGTGAAAAATATCGTTCTCCGCGGAAAACGGTCGTGTTTCAACGGCGTAACTAAATTCCCTGCTAGATCCAGTAACTCGTAGGAACTCCGCCAGTATTTCACCGGAACTTTTCTTCGTAGTTCGATCAAAACCCGGCTTGGTTGTTTGAACAAGTTCCCTAAATCAAAGGTGAAGGTGTTTCATCGGATCCAGCCTCTCCCGGCAACCCTAACGATGAAATATCTGCGCAGCAACGCTCGCCAACCTTCCACCAAGCGAAAAACCGACGAAGATATATACCCGCGTTCTTCGGTTGAACACTTAACGCCGATAAATCTGGAGTAACGAATACCAAACCAGTAATACTCACACACAATTTTTGATCCTGATTAACACATACCCGAGTTTCCTGATTTTTCGGACTTGCATCGATTGTTTTGTAATTATTGAGAAAGTATGAATGGCTTTTGGGGAAGTTATTGCATAAGTTGATTTGCTAACGTGTATTGTGAAGTACAATTGAATGGAAATTTAGTAAATCCATTTTTATGAATATTTATAAGGGAAATACGAACTGATTGTTTAGATTGCTGCATAGTTCTAACTTCAATTCTATGTTGTTACTTTATTCGAGAACGTTTAAGAAGAATCAAAATTGTATCTACGAATACTTATGATATCACAGCAACAACTATAAATTTCTTAGCGAAAATCGCTAAACGTAGGTACTGCTACGAAATCATACGTTGAACTTCATTCCGCGAATTTAATAAAAATGCGAAAACCTCACTTTAAAATGATGATGAAACGATCCACTGACACTCGAAACCTTGTAATATTGCTGCTTTATTTCCCGAAAACGTATTTCCATGTTCTAGTAACCGAAAAAGACCGGGACAAGGAGCGGCGGGGAAGAAGATCGCTGCGAAAGGAGCAAACTCGCGGTTAAAGTCGGCCGAAACGCTACACGCGTCTCATGCGAAATTTATCCGAGATTCGAGAGACAACGGATGGGCCGCACCGCAATGGAACACCGGTTTCCTCGATAGGAAAGCGTGCAACCCGGCAGATTACTTGCTAAAACTTTCAGCATGGTCTGGGAACGAAATCCTCTGTTTTTCGGGAAATGATCCCAGTCTACAGGAATACAATAACGAAATAAAGCCAAAGGGGCGGGCAATCCGCGTCCTCAAAGCCTGGGCCACGTGATCGCGAGTACGTGTCCCGCACGGAACGCGTCTCTCGGTTTCAGGTGATCCACTGCAACGTTTTTGGCTTTGTTGCCATTGTTCGCGACGATGTAAACCCTTGGGTTCTCCTTTCTTCTCCTTCTTTTTACTCCATCGACGAATTAAAAGGCTTCTCAATATTTCATACGAACACGAAGCAGATCGAGGCGATGGTTTTCAAATTTCATAACGTCCGAGCGTTGCTGGCATTCACTTGATTGTCCGTGCTTTTTAATACAAGAAACCCAGACTAATCATTTGTATCTGGCCTTTTCCTAAATCTTACAGCTTGGTTTTGTTTGTTGCAGTTTCGAGTGAAACGCCAAAATTTGTCTGATAAAAATAGGATGCGAAATTCTGTCACTGCTTGTCCTTTGTTAGCAGCGATGAGAAGAGAATTTGTGGATTGAGCGATTGCAAGTAGATGATCATAGTCTGGGACATCTGAATATTTCGGGGATCTAAGTGATGACATGAATCTTCTTTCAACTGGTTGATCAATGGACGATTATGCAGAAAGGAGTTCAGGATAGGGGACAAGGCAAACGTCTTCAAAGTCCAAATTATGTTTTCAGATTTTCCACGTGTCTAACTTGGAAAATTCATTGTACCTTGGCTTGATAGATAAGCATAGCACCAGCTACCCGTTATTTCCAGCGTTAATGCCTCGACAATAACCCAGCAGACACCGAACGGCGACGAGTAGACGTCTAGGTAGTCCTCAAACTTTACAACCCCCATTGATTATCGCCGGGCCATAGTCGTCGCCACCTCAATGCCAACTATAATAGCCACTAAATTCCAAATGGAGCATCTGCAGCGTCCCCGGACGCGGAAAAGGGGGATGGGTCGTGTGATTCGCTAACACGTGCTAAAACGGGTGCTAAATATAGCAGCGAGAAATTATAGATGCATTACCGCAACAAGCGAACCCCCGTGTTCTTCGGCGCGCTGGAGAAGCAATACGCAGCAGTGGCGTACTGCCAAGGAATAGCCATATCGGTGGGTGGATTGAAGTTATTAACGCGTTATCTGCGAGGAAAATAAAATATTAAGTGTTTTACGTAACACTTATTCTTTCGTGCCAAAAATAAATAGGAATAATTATTAATTCAATTAACTTTAGTATTAATTTTGTAATTATCAACTTCAATGTAATTTGAGGATTTCGAGAGCCATGTCCTATACAAATCCTCGCTTCATCAGAAGATTAAGGACACACTAATGGTGCCAAATATTAATTATTCGCCATGACAATCCTTATATTATACTATTGCCAACTTACCTACGTTATTAAACATTTTTATCCAACATCATTCAGTTTACATATTACAATTGTAAGTGAACATAACAGCCAACCTAACTTTTTGCACTCGAAGCAATTTAAATAGAAGAAGCGTACTTATTCATGTATAAATAAATGATACACACATAAAAAGTCATAGATTTATTGTTTTTTATTGATTGTAGATATGAATGTTATGATACACTTAACGATAAAATGTTACAGTTTGTAATGGCGGATTTTAAATGGCTTCACTCCGGAGTCCTCGAGTGCAAAGGGTTAAATATTTAAAGACGACGTATCGTGGGGAGCCGACTGCGCTAATAGCGTTTCATCATCGCACCCAAGAGATTTCCACGGTTTAGTCGAGTTTTTTCGTCGGGGAACCCGTTTACCCGGCCTTGACTCCATTCGACGGGAAAAGGTGTAACCGGTGAGTATCCTTGCGCCTTTTGTTCCACCGCAACTAGGTGAAGCCGATTCATCAAGCTTATCTACTCGATCATCTCTTGGTTCGCTTGGACTCACCGTATAGGGGATCCAAGGTCGACCGAACTCTTAATGGCAGAAATATTTGCAGGCTTCGATGCAGCGGATCATTGAGTTTAATGTTTCGCGAACCTGCAGGTGTGCCATTATCTAACGAATAACTGCGGTGAGTAGAAAGGGAAAACGGTGGAGAAATTTTGTAGTTGCGTGATGCTCGAATAGGGCAGGGGTCGAGAACCTGTTTTTAGTAAAGTGCAATTTTTTCCATAAAATTTGAAACGTTCTACGAAGAGCTACAAGGATGAAAGTGTAATGTAAGTAAAGAATATTAAATTTAAATTATTTGAGAACTTTAATTCTTTTAGTTAGACCAGAGGGACAGATTTAGAATAAAGAGCAGGTTGTTTAACAGGTCGTTATTAATATATTCTGTTAAATACTAGTTAATTTTTTTAGTAACATTTCATATTGTTATTTTAGTGAATGTGAAGAGCATAAAGTAAACATTTTCTTCTTACGAATTCTTTGCTGAACCTAGCTGTGCCTTAATAATATTTATTTAAATTTAAGAGCATGCGTGTAATTGGACTATTAAAATTAATAATTGAATATAGAAGAATTAGTACTATGGATAAACTAACAGAAAAAATTAGTTTGATGATTAGATGTACTATTTACCGTATAAAATGATCAACAGATAATGAGGAGAAGCAAGTAACCGTGTATTTTGCAATTTGAATCGAATCGTTTTGTGATTTTTTGCTGCAGTATCCGATGCAGTTCAACATCTGACTCCTGAACAGCCTCGAATTCCATCCCTGGGGAAGGAACACCGTGGAGACGTGATCAGAATTCATCTTTACAAGTTTCCAGGTTACTGAATGAATTCTGCATCTTCTCAGGTGGCTGTCCTATTTACGGCGCCGTAACCGTACTTGAAATTTACTGCTCAATCCACGAATTTTGATAAATACTTGGCTTCCTAGAACCTGAGGATCTCCAGCTTGATACAGACAAGACATTGTTTCTATTCTAACTCATCGTAAATTCGAAATATTTTTTATATAAGTAACTCATTAGCCAAATCAAGTCTTCGAAGTAACCTCTATTATTATCGTAATCTTTGCATGGCCACAAGAATTCTTGTTATTTCGTGATATTAAACCCAATAATAAATTGATTTTAAACATAAAATATTAAAAGTAAATCAAACGCATTAATGACAAAAAAGTATTTCGAAGCTCAAAAAGTGAAGTTGATCGATTTGGTCAATAGTCAATCTTGCTTATACGCCAAGGGACCAGCGCACTAATCATCAAAGTAATTTGAAACGAAGAATAAGAATGTATAAAATAACTGATGAATACTTCGTTAAATGGGGCTCACCGTCGACGTCGCACGGAAACGATGAAATCTTGGTAAATAACCGGCGCATCGCTTGAGCGCGACCGTGCCGTTTCCACCGACTATTCCAACGAACCGTCTCCTAAATGGCACGGTTCACAGCCTGAATACATAAGCGAGAATATTAAGTAGAAATTGAGGCTTGCGATACGTGTACATGCACTTAAAATCGGATCGGTAATCACACGAGTGTAATTGGTGACGTCTATTCAGCAAAGCTCCGCGGCGCGTCGCAAATTTTAATGATTCCACCTAGCCAGCAACCACTCCAAGCTCGCCCTCGTCGTTCGGCGAATTTCTTTTCTTTGTCCGTGCTCGGAATGTTAAATTTATTCCGGGTTTCTTTATTTTCTTGTACTTTCCCCTGTTTTTAGCTTTCTTGTTTTACAGGTGAATTTTCGAAGCGGTATAACAAGCGATAATTATCGGATGCGACGAACCGAAACGCGTTTCCAGATGATTTGACGGACACGACAAACAGGCGTGTAAACGCGCGTTTATAATTCGGCGAAATGATTAATTCCAGGTCAGCGCGCGGCACTGACGAGGGACAAATTTATTGTTAGTCGTTAACTCGTACCGAGCGGCGCGTGAAATATGCAAATGGTTAGCCCATCGAGCAATACGTCCTGCACTTATGTTTATTCATAGAGTTCAAAGGAGATATTTACTAGGGGGCCACAGTGAATTATATGGATGTTCGAGTGATCTTCCGTAACGCATTAACACGTTCACGACCACGGTCGAATTTAAAGTACCCTCGCTGTAAACCATGTCGTTTTTGCAATTCTTTATGCAATATATATATATATTTTGATGTACTCAAAGCGGCAATAGGATATACCATACGCCAAATATATGTTAATATCAGCATAACAACAGCATGATCGCGAACATGTTAATTACGTGAAATATCTACTTTACGAAAGGTAAAGACGTATGTGTAAAAATATATGTATTCTTCATTGACATATATTGTAGAATATATTCTATAGAATATTATTCTGTAAGATTTTAATAATTTTAGTATATTTTATAGAATATATTCTATAATATATAAATAAATATACATTACACCTAATATAGACACAATATCATGGAAATATATATGAAAACACATATATAAGAATGCATAGGAACACACTTATAAAACTTGAATTAATTCCAAGCTAATTCTATTACGATCGACGTCAACTGTAAGGACTTTCACTTCCACACGTTGACCTATGGAAAGCGTACAGTTTTTCATCCATTTCATTGGTATCAGACCATTACTGCCAACACCTATGTCCACGAATGCCCCGAAATGGGTGACGTTTCTCACTGCACCAGTGAGCAATGATCCACTGCTTATATCCTTGATGGTGAGCATACTGTTCCTGAACAGAGGGCAGTTAGACTTCAACCTTATATCTTCATCTTTTTTCATAGATAGTCCTTTAACGATTACTTCCATCGTTGTTTCATCTGTACCGAACCTGTCAGCTAAAACGGCACAACCTTCCTTAGCGTGTGATATTATTTTCTCGATAAATGAAGTAGTACCAAGATCTTCCAACTTGCAATCGCAATACTTTAAAAATTGCTGGGCAATTTCGTACGACTCAGGATGAATCCAAGTTTGATCTAAGAAATTTGGATTGTACTTGGAATTTTTAGTGCCTTTGATTTTAGTTGAAGCATCGGTCACTGATGTTTCTGGTAATATTCTAATAAATCCAGCGCATTGTTCGAAAGTTTTACTGCCAATGCCCTTGACCTCCAGTATGTGTTGTCTGTTTCTGAATGGACCGAATTCATTTCTCCATTGTATGATGTTATTTGCCCTGGACACGTTCAAACCAGCAACTCTTTTTAATAGACACTGGGATGCAGTGTTCACATCTACCCCTACGAAACTCACAGCCTCAGAGACTACCTAGAATAATTTGTATAATTTTTATTATTATTATTTTATTTAATAATTGCTTAATTAACGTAAAGCAGATAAGGTTTATGCTGACTTCGTTTAATGTTGCTGATAATTGTTTCTCTGGCAGATCATGTTGATACATTCCTACACCTAAATGTTTAGGCTCTACCTTTACCAATTCGGCAAGTGGATCTTGTAAACGCCTTGCTATGGAAGCAGCGGAGATTATATTAGTATCAAGGTCTGGGAACTCGGATTTTGCTTCTTTACTGCAGCTGTAGATTGACGCTCCGGATTCATCGACTATTGTGTACGAAACATCTAATGCCTTTGACTTAATCAATTGATTTAAAAATAACTCTGTTTCTCTGCAAGCTGTAGCATTACCCAGTGCTAAAATTGTACATTTATATTTATTTATCAGTTTCATCAAAACACTAGCAGATTGTTCTATATATTTCTCTCCCTTCTTATGTGGGTAAATTACTCCTGTATCAAGAATATTTCCGTGTTCAGAAATTACTGCAAGTTTACAGCCATGGGAAAATCCAGGATCTATGCCAAGTATGACTTTTCCACGAACAGGTGAAGTGAGAAGCAATTGTTTAACATTAGTTGCAAAGACTTCAATGGATGCTGTTTCTGCCTTTTGTTTCATTTCATTTCTAAGTCGACGAGTTACTAATGGTTTAACGAATTTTGTGTAAGCATAAGCGATACTCTCATGCATTAGACTACTATGAAATTTAGATGCTGTCATAGCTTCTTTGTATTGTTTGCAACAGTATGACTTAAAAGCTGTTTGAAAAGAATCAGGTAATACAACTTTTACTGTAAGAATTTTCTGTGCCTCCCCTCTATAAATAGCTAAAATTTGATGTGGTTTAATAGTTCTTGTGCTGGCATTGAAATTGTAGTACACTTCATACTTTCTGTTAACATCTTTTTCTTTAGTATCAGACTTACTGGTTTTACATTCTGCAACTTGTATGTTTATTATACTTTGATTTTGAAGCTCTTTGACTTTATCAAATACTGATTTGTCTTTATTAATTACATCTGCTATTATATGAATAATTCCTTCTTTAACTTGGTCCTGCGTTTTTAAGCCTTCTTTATCAGAATCAACAAGTGACGACAAATGGGGTAATGTTTGACCTTGTAACACTGCATCGCTTACTAATCCCAAGCCTAACTTCTTAGCTCTCTCCGCTAAGGATTTTGTGGATGAACTCTTGAAAAGGGAATATATGTATTCTAAATCGTCTAAACATTTAGCAGATTTAACAGCAGCATGTACGTTAGGTGTCCAATGCCCTAATTTGTCAATAGCCTTCAAAATACTAGCAGCTCGATGTTTGATTGTCATAGCGCAATCAAAACTCTCTTTCATTGCTCGTAATCTATCAGGTTCCATACCTCCAGTCATGTTTCTTCTATACCTTGCAATAAATGGTATTGTATTGTCTTCTTTAAAAAGTTTTATCACATTGTGTGCTATATGCTTTTCAACATTATTTACTTCACTTACATAATCTATATCTGTCCATTCTATACATTCTACAGAATTAAATTTTGATAATAATTTATCTTTTAATGAATCTTTAATGTTCTCTTTGTCCTTGTCAGCATTTTCTATTTTTTCTTTTCTGCTGTTAAAATTATGTTTTCCCTTTTTCTTTGAATCCAACAATTCTTCGACATTTGTGTCAATAACAACCTCTGTTTTTACTTTTTTATTTTTTACCTCTGTTATTCTCTTGTTCTTCTTTTCTGATTCGATAACAGTATTTATTTTTCTTTTTTTAGTGTTAGCATTAGCAGAACTAACCAAGGTTTCTACTTTTCTCCTTTTTTGACTTGTTTTAGTCACTGTCTTATTAGGAACATAATCATCATCACTTGAAGCATCTCCCACTTCATCTTCAGATTCACTTATCTCAATTATTGTTTCTGCTTCCATTATGAAAACTCATAAAAATATTAATCTTACGTGGTACCTAAATTATAAATATTACAGCTTCTTCGATGACAATTAACATTTATATGTGTAAATGTGTAATAAATGATTAATGAAACTTCTGATTACATGGGAAATTAATCTCATATCAAACTATTTTCAATTAAATGATACTCATAGCAATACCTGCTTCCATAACATTATATAAATTTTATTACTATATTATATTTATTTATAAGTGAGTCATTTAATTTGTAACTGAAAGATTTAAAACTTTTTGAATTTCCAGACCACAATGCCGTAACAACCTATGTACATTCCTAACCAAACCTGACTATAGCTCATATGGTTTATCATTGAAAACGTGCCTTAGTAAAGTTTTGAAGAACGTCCTCATAGTAATGTATTATTTTTGAAAAGCTTGTAAATAATTGTATTACAGTTACATTACGAAGAAATTTTTAAATATAAATTTGAATTTTAATATATTTTGCAGTTTATTCTATCTATCTCATTATATATATATATATGTACGTATATGTTTAAACAATTTTTGTTTATAAAAGTAATATCAGTAAATATGTATCAATTTTGTGATGTAGAATCAAACATACATAACAAAGTACTTGATAATATAAGATAAGTAAGTATATATACTTTAAATGCTTCGAATACATGTGCAATGGCAGAAAAATTTCGGTTGCTATTGAGAAATTTATCCAACCAAGTAATTAAATACCAATTGTTTAATAATGCAAAAGCAACAGTCAATAATGCCACAGTAAAAGCACATGAAAGACTGAATAATATACAAAATGTTGTTGCTACAAAATATGATGTTATTACAAAGGTATTAGATTATATTATTTAATAATATTATTACAATAATTATTGTTTGATATGTTTGTTAACATACATGTTTATAAATATATATAAATATTACATGAAGTCTGTCTTAGATGCAATGTCTTCCATTGATTTCAGCAAGTGAATGATAATATAACATTAATTCAAAATTTAAATGCAAGTAAAATAGAACCAACTCCATTACCCAAAAAATTTGTAAAATGGTGGCAATGGTATCAACAGTTAACAGGTTTGGATGCAGTTGAAATGGCCAAACACCAAGTAATTTTTGCTCAAGATAAATTATTTAAATGTCAAGATGAAAGGAGAAACCTTAATCGACAAGCAACAATGATAAATGAGAAATTGAAGGAAGTGTACTCAGAACTTATACAAACTAGAAGGGATGACCCAAAATATGTACAGTTAACAATACTAGAAAATAAAAGTCTTCAAGATCAAGGAAGAATTACATCAGAGCTTAATTTGTTAGAGAAAGAAGAAAAAGATCATTTTACAATGTTAACAACAGCCATTAAAGAATATCATGATAGTCAAACAATGTATGCTCAGAAATACAAATACTTGTCTATTGTTGCATCTGCTATACTAGCAATTATGTCATTGATTGGTTCAATGATATACAATAATAAAAGAATTGCAAATATCCGAGATGTTATTGGCAAAGGACAAGAGAAAAATGAGAGCATATTACAAAGTACTCTTCACTCTTTAGAAGATAGCGTAAATAGAAAATTCAGTGAGATACTGCTCAGATTAAACAATAATAATGATAAATCAGTTGCAACTCCAATTAGCCATAACTTAGATACAAAAGTAGTAAATGATTACAAAAATATTTATATTATAATAGGCTTATCTGCTATTACTCTATATGTAATAAAGATATGGACGGGTTAAGATTTTAATAACCAAGTTGATGCATAGTAATGGGTTTTTATGAAGTGATTTGTAGCTATTTTATTAGTTGTGATTTTTTCATTGAACACTGAATTACAAAAACGCATATAACAAAAAATTTATAATTTAATTGCATTTATTATATATAATCACTAATGTGTAGTAATAAAAAAATATGTAATAATTTAGCGCTTTGTATAAGAAACAAAAATTATATTCCGTCAGGAAAATATGTCAATGTATTCAGTAAACTAAACAAAATACAACATGATTCTTAGCTAGTGATAATCACTTAACTAATTAATTCTGTGATATACAGAACATCTGCTGAGTAGATAATATTATAAGTTATATTTAGTATTTTAAATATTTATGAAATAATTCTATTACAAATAAAATGAAATTATTTTGTTAAATCGTCAGCATCTTAAATATCCATTATATTGGTTGTTTTACGAGTTCCAAGGTTTCCATTCCATACCATCTGGAAGTTTTCTTTCAACTTTTCCTTTTCCTACTTCTGACCAATTAGTGCTCAGTACTGTACCACCAGACTCTTGCTATTTTCAGAAACAGTGTAACATTAATATTTGATATTAACTATAATTATAATTTTACAGACTATTTCCAAATAAATACTCACAAAGGATTTATTCATTGCTCGCCTAACTTCATCAGAGCCACTACCATAAATCTTTTGAAACAAAGCATTTAAAGCTGCTTCGCCTTGTGGCTTCTCCTCTGCTTCTTGCTTATCAATATCTTTTTCTACTTTATTCCAATCTGGAGATTTCTTACAAGAACTAGGATACTTTGGTGGCTGGTTACTTGCTTGTAGAATTTCTTAAAGTGTAACATTTTCATTTCAATGTTAATTTATAGGAAACATTTCATGATTAATATCAATATTTCCAATTTAAATTTATTTTTGTTTTATTAATTTAAATTTGAAACAAATGATAATAAATGTTATAACTGGTTTACCTTGAGGTATGGGTTGCGCTACAGTTTGTGCACGTGGATTCCCTTCTAAGACACTAAACCTAATCCCCTCTTGTTTCTTCAATTTGATTTCTATTTTTGATGGAAACACTTTATATGAACACTGTTCTGGTACTATGGAATGAGCTAAATCTAACTCCAAACTATAATCATTTCCCGATGGTAGAATAGCTGATACACTTAACTAAAAATGAACAAGGTTTTATAAATAAGTTTCATTCGAATAATCATTAAATGAAATAAACATTAAAGAAAAATACATATGTTTATTTATATTGTCGAATAACATATTTACCGAGTTTGTGTCATAAGCGACTTTAACATTTTTTGTATTCTTTGCGAGAATAGTGACTATAACGTGTGTCTCCGTTTGATACCAGTCGTACCTTGTTTTGGGAACTGACGTCTGTAAAAATCCAAAATTTTGATCAGATATAGAACGGCACTTAATGATTATTTTCCTTCGCCATATTTCAGCTGCGAAACTTACTGGGTTACTATCTTTTTGTGTAGTATTCTCTTCACTGGCCATTGTACCGTTTTCCTTATAATTAATAGAGGCTTAAACCATTCCAAATATTTGACACAAAAATTATTTTCGAGTATACCTCACTTCTCGAAAGTTCATATAGATTTCATGCATAGCAGGAGCGTAACAAGTGACACTGACTTCGAGATAACACGGATTGTAAATTATCTTATCTTATTCCAAATTTTGTTGAAATATATGAAACATCAGGTTAATGAACGAACATCATTAGCAAATTATAAAACACAATTCAATGTATAACAATCAGATCTACCTTTCAAAGAAACTATACGATACTTACCATTGTAAATTACTAAAATTCAACTTCTATTTCCGCTATGTCGATTGAGAATGCGCCAACTTCCGGTAATGCTTGAATGTTTGGAAAACTGTTTCAAAATGTGGTTTCAATGCATTTAATGAAAGATTGAAGTACATAGAATTTTCGTGAGAAATGAAACGACCAATTGAAGGAATTATCGAAGACGTAATTATAGCGCCGGATAAGGTTCAACCAATTATTGGTATTAAGCGCATATTCTTTCAAAAATCTCTTTACGCTTAAGGCAACTCGTGTTCTGTACTTTTTTTAATGATCAACGGATTTAAAAATAACGTAATTTTCGGATAATTCGTACTAACTTGTTTTGTATCTTTTGATTCTTCTTCTGTATATTCATTTTGAAATTAAAGAGATAATATATTTGATAGTAATTGTCAAGGTTTGATAAGTAAGTGTATTTGCAGTTAATTTTCAAAATGGAGAACTCAAAGATGGTGAGGCTAAAAAAATGTCGTGTGGCTTATTCTATGACGAGCGGAAAAGGAAAACCATGTTGGCCCTATCAAATGGACAAATCGTTTATAAAGGTTATAAACCCAACATGGACCAAGACTTGATGCGTACTATGCTTGTACTTCACAACAAAAGAACAGGAAAAGTTAGATTGGTTCAAGCCGAACGATGGCAAGTGACTCCAATATTAGACAAGAAATTGGAGACAGATAATACAGCTACTATTGATGAAAAGATTTCTATGTTAAACAAACAATTTGGTTCGAAGAAGGTAAAACGCAGAACAGAACAGTTAGAGAAAATGAAAGTAAATGTGGACTCTGTTAAGGAACAATTAGAACAGACAATATTGAGTAAGAATTTTTTTTAATACTACATTCATTAAGTTAACTAATGATACTTTACTTATACACTTATTCTTTTTACAGATGTTGAAATTGATAAATCTGATTTATCAATACAATTACCGCACAATGAATACATTACAAATACTGCTTTGCCAGAATGTAATAGGGAAGCTATTGATGTAAAAGATGTTTATAATATACATCATATTATACCAGAAAGTAAATTAGAAACACTATATGATGCAGCTACAGAAATTGTGGAAGAAGATAATAATAGTTTAGAAGGGTAAATTTACTATTGTAAATTAGTGTATTTTTTCATTACTATTTGCAGAAATTTCATTGTAAATTAAATGTATTATTATGTTATATTTAGGAAAACAAAGTTTTTTAATAGGACGGTGAAGTTCTTGCGGACAGATCCAGATAGAGTCAAGAAGACAGCAATACTATTTTATATGCAAGCAGTTGCAAAATGGTTAAATATGCCAATGAAAGATGCTAAGAAACGAGGTATTGAAGTTTGTCCACTCTCGCAAGAAGTGAATTCACATGTAATAGACACATATAGTGTAGTGAGTTCCCATGGAAGGTAAGTACATGAAAAAACATAGTACAGGAATTTGTAAAGGAACGAATATTTAATCAATTCAAGTAATAAATTAATTTACAGGTTGAGGCCAGCCAGTGTCAAAGATAAAGGTGTGATACACTGTATGATTTTGGCTTTGACAATTTGTAACTTTATATTAGACATAGAATTATTTGCAACAATATTTAGTCACAGAATGAGTATAAAGAAATTAACAGATCTCGCTAGGATTATTGGTGCTTTACCAACTAAGGAAGATAAGAAAATTATTACTTTAAAAGTTCCATTGCCACCACCAGCGGCCGTTACAAAAAGGGGAAAGAAGAAATAGTCATAAGAGGAGTACAATTTACAATATAATATAGTTGTACAAATAAAATATATGTTTAAATATTAAGATACTTTTTGATATCATAGAAAAAGAATTTATACATTAAAGCTACATTTATTTTGAAATAAGTAATTATTGTTATATATAATTAATGAATAAGGATATCTTAAGAATTATGTTTTAATGAATTAGTTGATTATTCTTTCAACATTGATAATATTGAATTTTATTAAGTAGACTCAGCAAAAAGATTACTAAATAAATGAGGACAAATTAATAATTATAATAATAATAACCGATATTACATAGATACAATGATATAAATAATTTTATATTGCTTTGGCGAAAATAACTTAAGAAGAAAATTGAAAATTGTATCCAGTAAACAATTTTTTGTACAAATGTTAAATATTAATCACATTTATTTTATATGATAACGCATGGCGATCATCAGATGTATAAATACATTTTCGAATATATACAATCCTTTATTGATTTCCAGATCTTGAGTAATTCATATGCTTCATATAATTCATACTTGTTCTTAACACCGCAATTTTAATATAGCATCTACAATTTCTTCGCAGAAGTAAGTCAAACTAATAATTTATAAATAATAATATTCAAAACAATCAGTCTCCTACATATCCACTGAAGATAAAGGTATAAAAACTTTGACTTTTCCTCGTTATTAAAATAAAATTTAAATGAAGCTTTTATTTATTTAGAAAACAAAAACTGAAAGAAGAAGATTAAAACGAATATATTCAAGTGCAAGAAAGAAAGGATCCAGTGAGAATAACAATGGGATCACAAAGAGAAAGCAAAACGAAGATAATAATTACATTCGGATAATGTTTGAGAAACTTAACGAGTGTAGTTTTGAAAAGGGGGATTCAAATTAGTGATTAAATTATTTTAGACTGATCTTAGAGCGTCTATTGTGGTTAACGGAGGGTAAGGTCGAGGAAACTGGCACGTTGGCCGGCCCTGAGCGACTCCCCGCAATGTGGGTCGTCGTCTAACTGTTCCACGTACCGTTCCGTCGACTCGGTGCCGTCCATTAGTCAGATACAACTCCTTCTCTTTCTCACCTCCGTCGTCGGTAGCCGAGAAACGACGGAGCATCTCGCCTCACCTCTTCCTTCCTCATTCTATCGGCAGCCGCTACATACAGAGGAATCTTTCTCTAATCGATACATCATGGAAACCTTAGAAAGTTTGTCCCTGTTCCTTTTTCGCGTTTAATGGGCGGAAGTTAGAATCCCGATGCAGATAAACATAATATTATAAATACCTCTGAATAAATAATAACAAAAATATTTTTAACTTTTAAACTGATAAATAGGAAACATTTTATTTACCGAAACTTCGTCAAGAAATCGTTAAAGAAAAATGCAAAGGCAAATTAAAGAGGTACAAGAACAACAAGTGACTTTACAATGAGATTGATGTAATAGCAACACACACGACTTCATTTTCAGGCTGTACAAAAGGAGGCATTGAAGTCTCCGAAATCTCGCAAATAATTGTAAACATTCTGCTTGTTATTGGAGCAAATTGCAAGTACATTATGGCCGCATACATTTTTATGCACAATTCAATAAGGAGAATTCATTTCCTTTATTAAAGATTCAATTGAGTTAAAAGTAAAATCAAAATGTTTAAAGTAATGCCAGAGACACAGAAAATAATAATAAGTTTAACGTTATACTTTAAAAAACGTAGAGCAAACTTGAATTTTCTTTAATTCAGTTTAAATGGACAATAAACGTTTTGTAGATCTTTTATTTTCATAGTGAACGAAACGTGCAATAAGAAAATTGATGAAACTTTTTGTCTTACTCACGGCCAAGTGTGTAACGCTGCTTATGCAAAAGGTATCGAAAGTTTTTCCAATGGGCTGCCCATTTCACGAAATTAGATCCTATTAAAATTCAACAGCGTACTTTCATTCTGTGCAGAGTGACGTCGTCGATGGGAGAATCTTCCTGAAACATCTTTTTCTTTCGTCGGAATTTCCTCTTGCTCTTGTATCATTTGGCTCGCGGGCCTCTTCCACCTCTTCGCCCTCTCGCCGTCACCTCGTCGCCTTCCTGCTACCACCTGGTTGTCGAAGCACCTCAGTCGACGTGTGACCTTCTATCAGGGCTACGGGGCACCGTGGACACGTCACGCGTTCAATTGTCTTTCTCGTGGCCGCGGTTCGATTATCTGTCTTCGCGAGGAAAAGAACCGAGGGTGTGCGAAAGAGAGTTCGCATGGGGCTGTGAGTGATCAGGATTCCTCGTCGCAGCTAGCGTCGTTCCCTCAGCGACTGGAGAACAGAGTTTGTTGACTTTGAATTCGTCGTTTGGTCAAGGTAATTTGTTCTTTGTTAGTTGAGAAATAAATTGATGTTCAGGATTATTGGAAATTAGAATGCACTGCATTAGTTTTCATTCTGTTGCAAATCCCTAATATGCTAACGAAACTTTTCATATTCTTACTTAATCTACAGGTAGTTGAAAATGAATGTAATTCCATTTGGAATGACACATGATTTTACCATTTTTAGTAGTATTTTTATTAAACTATTAAATTTGTTGGTACGCATCAGCTGATTAGTTACATAAACGAAGATTTAAGCATAAATTAGAAAAAATTGTATTTAGAAAGGTCGTGAAAAAATGCATTGCACCATAAAGTACCATTATATGGCTTTGAAAAATATCTCTCACCAAGTATTTTTTTCCATTCTTTCCTTTATGATGTATAGTGAAAAAATCATGCTTTGAGTTAAAGTCGCATCAGTACTGTTACTGAAATGATTCTATTTAATTCCATTAATTAAGATTAATTTTAATCAATGTAGCACAGTTTTGTAGCTCAAAATAGTGTACTCCCAAAATCAGGCGGAACGATTCGAATATTGTTACCCATGAGTACTGCCGATAAGGATATCGCGGCTTCCCGTCAACGTTCAATTAGAATATTCTGCAATCGTTGTACCGTTATAATTAGGCCGAGTTTGCGCCGCATTAAAAGTCTCAAACTGTTCAGTGAAATAGCATAAAAACATGGGCGATAAGCGCCATCCCGGCCGTGTTAAAAATTGAATCTGGAACCGGTTGCTTGTTCCGATTTGCATCGGTCGCCGGGCATCCCTTAATTGAGAAAAGAAAGCAAACGCCAGCCGTTAGAGTAAAAGAAGAGAACGAGGATTCGACCACACTCTCTTCCCGATAGAAGTAACGTTCTGATTTCATTTCTTTATTTTGAAACAGAAAAGAAAGGTGCTGTTAATTGCTGGCTACTCGTCTCCTTCTTCCTACACAGAAATAGATATTGGGTTGACGCAAAAATTTTGACGTTTTTTTTGCACGTGGTTAACAAAAGAATCTTTTTCTTTGAAACAAATAACATCTGTTTTTAAACTATTATAACGCGTATAAAGGACACTTCTTTTTTCGTTTTAATTAGTTTTGGTTTAGCTAGCGAACAGTTGAGAACTTTTCTTTTTATTTCTTATAAACAGACGTCAAAACTTTTGTATCGAACCAATACTTACTAGCGTCAAAGACAAGACGGGGGGCAAGAATAAATTGTATAAAATGTAGTTCTGTCGTATTAATAAAATTCAAATATTTCGGGGAATGAGGTCGAGAGAATTTCTGAGCGGTCGAGGATTCTTTCCGTGGTGTTGGTCACGGAAAAGCGGATGATTCATGACCCTGTACCCGAAACAGCTCTCGAGGATGAAACCCCGAAACCGAGAGGTAGAAGTAGGTCATCGGCGAACATCATACACGAAACAGAAATGTTTCGTGTGCCAGTCACCGAGCTAGGAATCACCGTGCCGGTCACGGTCACGAACATCCTAGCCACGAATATTATGGTCACGGACAGCGAAAGACCTTGGACGATTTCATGGTCCTCGAGAGTTGCGTTGGATTGTATCATGAGGCCGTAGCGTTTCTTCCGGAATATCTTTTTATGATGTTATAATGTTTGTGTTGTATATACGTACTGTTCGACAACTTTTCCTTTTATGAATTGTATTCATTATAATATTATTAGACGTATTATGGATTAATTATGAAACGTACAACGTATTAAGAAATTTCTAATATCAAGTGAAAATTTAGTGTCACTGTAATTAAAATTATCACTTTTGAATCGTAGAATCGCTGAGAGAATCTTCTTTGTAGCTAGCTGGATTATTTACATTCACTTTGAAAGTATTTATCTCAATAAGTGTAAGAATTCCCACGTAGCAGAAGATAAAAAGCTGTAGAAGAATATAAAATATTCAACATAAATCCAAAGCCAAAGCGAGTGAATTTTATTTTTAATAAAAGAATGCTACGGATTTATGATACAACCCAATACGTTCAAGTTGATGGATGTGCCCGAGTTTTCTCTTCTTGTCAACCCACGTAAACAAAATCTGTTTGATTTTGCTTGATAAGATACTTCTGCAATTAGTCCTATTCTATGGCAGTAGAACTACCAAGCACTTAAACTAACTTTCAAAGAAGCATCTATACCTTTTTAATAAGTACAAAGAAAGAAATCAGGTATGGGTCATTGCGACCCATCTGATAGTTCTAGTGTTAATTCATTTTTAACTCCACCATCAATGATATTTGTTTCTTTTATCAATATATTTAGAGAAATTCCCATTATCCCAGGATTTAAGTTCAAGGTCAAACAAAACAAGTACCAATGAAGACCAACTAAACCAAAGGACATTTAAGCACAACAGATAACAGTACACGACCATCGCGTGTCTTTCAATCTCAAATCCTGAAAGAGTACCCGTTTATAAACATTTGCCAGGCATCATCATGAAAACGTCTTTCGGCGAAACTCTTTTCAATGACAAAGCGGAATTTCCTCTCGATCATGTGTCGCGTCTTGTCTTCACCGTGACAACGAAAGCTCCCTCGAAAGTGCGAGTAACGAAATGCTAATGCCAAATACAGCAATCTCGATTGCGGCGGAGCCTCGACAAAGGCTCCTGGAATGCCATGTGAGAGAGCCAGAAACGAGAGGAAGCCGATCGGCGAACGTGAGGAAGAAGGAGAGAACGAAAGAGACCCGTTACGCGTTGGAACCCGATTCCGCTTGATGAAAGATGTAGCAGCTTGTCCTTGTTTATCATTCCATTGTAGCAATGCGATGCGATGGCTCTCCACAATTAGGAGAGCCCGTTAATTACGGACAGTGGCTCGAACGCCTTAAAGACCCCGCAATTACATCGCGGACAATGAACGGTAATTGCCGGGAACTGAGGGTTTCGGTTTTACACGCGATCGACGAACTTGATTCCCGTACTTGCTAATTGGATCGTTTACATCTCGAAGTATTTATGAGGTGTTAGAGAATGATTCGAAATTTGTAGAGTAGAAAGCTCATCGTTTTAAGCCTTGCCACTAAGAAAACTGGGATGCCAGCTAGAACGGCCCATTCTGGACTTTTTGCTTTATATTATATTTTTCTTATGAGGTATTGTATATTACTTAGGTTGTTTGGCATTTTGAATGTTAATAAATTGATACAATGATCCAGAGATAATAATAAGTAAATAAATAAAAATGTCTTCTAAAAGTTCAAGATGTAATTATTATACAAATTAGTAGTTAAGTTTAGAAAGTTTCTGGAGAAAAATAGTAAAATTTTGAGTTTGATTTTCACTTTGAATTAATTTGGAATGGCTTGATGCAAAAGCCGCTGACGCGTTTACAGTAACTTTATTTATGGCACGACAAGACAAATCCGGTGGGCGTACTATAAAACGTGCACGTATCCCGCATACACGTCCGTGACCATGTCCAGATATATTCAATGTAGGACGCAAGGGAGGATCGTACTCCTTTCCGGCCCCTTTTACTTGCCCGCCTGATAAACTCGTAGCCCAGAAAAACGAGGCACGTGAACACTCAGCATAAAGCTGTATATGAATGTATGTAATATGAACTGATCTAAATAATTATACAGTTTTATTGATATTATATTTTAAAATACTGTATGGTACGGACTGAGACTACAATAAAATGACCTACAAATGACCTTGGTTGCAAAGGTTTACGTTTATATAGAAAACGATTGAATGCTACAATGTTCTTGTGATTTAAAATTATCTGTAGTTAGATATATAAATACTTTTTTCTTTAAATTATTAATTACGTCATCAATAGTAATGTAAATCTAGTATGCATATAAAATACTTCATCATGTGCATAAATAACTGTATTGTATGTTTCATGAGTGATATATTTTTTTTTTATTTATGCAATGCTTTTTTAGATATGGAGAGAACAATGCAGTTCAATTTTTTGGCACTGGTGCTCGCTATAATCTACGTGGCAAGTGCATCCTCGGAGTACCTGATGGGTGGCCACATAGATAATAATCCATCGAAGTCTCTGCTGGAAGAGATTGAATCTTCTCCGGCTTTGGCGAGAACGTCGCAGCTGGATGACCTTGACCTGGATCTTGACGCTGAGGAGAGCACTGTTGCCTTGTCGACAACGAATGAAGAAGACGCTCTGCGTTATCACCTTCCGTACCCTTTCGCCTTCAACGGTGGTAGACCGTTTTCGCTGGAAAAGGATCCAATTACCGGGAAGATCGACTTTGAAAAAGCGCCGCCTGTAAAAGCTTTAAATTATACTACTCGTTACCAGGACCATGTAAAAGACGACGAACGGAATAACAAAGATTTCTCAAAGGAGCCTGCTACTTATTTGAACAAGAAGCTTGAGAACAAGGAGACAGTGGATGTCAGTCCTAATGAGATCAATCCGTATTCGCCAAATTTTCATGATTTTCTCAATCTTCCCATTCACTATTCGTCTGAAGTATATGGTAAAGACAAGTATCCATTGATATCCAGTTCATATGCAAACACTAAGGTCCAAAGCGGTTCGAACAGCTATAGTACCTACAATCATAAACCTTATCATGGAGAAACTGTTCTCTATTATCCAACTAGAAAACCGTATGTACCGAAGACTACAACAACAACAATGGCACCTAGCACAACAGTGTTATCTACTATTCCTAGTACTACCACTACTACAACCGCCAGGCCTACACCTACAACTACTACTACTACCACCACTACTACAACAACCCTTCCACCTCCACGTACCACTGCTGCCACATCCACAAAGGCACCTGTTGTAACTACTTGGAAGCCTCCAATTACTACTCCTAAGCGATTTATGGATCATTTAGATGACTACGAAGACATTCTACCAATAGAGAAGTTGCAAGCTTCTGTATATAATAACAATCAGCAGGGACAAAATAATATAGTTCATAATGAAGATCCGCAGAAACCAATTATGCATCACGATGAATACATTGATGCTTACGAGGATTATGAAATCGGCGAAGAGGATATGAAGGATTATGCCCCGGTGAAGGAATCGACTAATGAAATCGTTAAAACTAGCACATTACCTATTACACCTCCTCCTGTTAGTAATGTAATGACGACTGCTGGGACACCAGAGGCTACAACAGTTACTACAACAACTACCACTGCACCATCATCATCGATAGCATCTTCTGTTTTTACAGCTTCTTCGCTAATCCCTCAAGAAAGTACATACCAAAGTAATTCTTTAGCATTTCAACCGCGACCACAACGTCCAGTGACTTCAATGCCTTTGGACAAGGATCCTAGACTCCCAATAACTTTTGAAAATGATCATAGAAGACAAGGTGTGGCCGATAATGTAATTATGAACCAAGGTTACAGACCAAGTACAATCATTAATCAAAGACCAAATGGTTTGGGTGGAATTTTAGTAGAGAGTACCAGTAACATTGTCATACCACCGGATCAGGACACGGTGTCTTTTGTTCTTGGTAATAGACAGAATGTAGAAGGTGGATACTATTCATTGGGCACAGCAATTGGAGAGAATCTTTATGGTGGTTCGACTGGAATCGATTCTTCTTTTAGACCTCAGTATGGCACACCAATCGATAAGAGTAACTATGATGGACAAGGTCATCAGGGAACAATTGGATTATCTTCGGTATCTATTTTAGATAATAATCCTATTTATGCTGCTCAAACGTGGAGACAACCAAATCCTTCTGTTACCCAAAAAACTAACAATGAAATAGAGCCATCTAAAACTCAAGGTACGCTTGTTAAAGGTACAGTGCTTTTAGAACAGGCGGATGATAAAAAAGATGATAAAGACGTTAATTACGTAGTTTTTCCTAAAGACGAACCCAAACAGCCTGTTGAAGAGCACATCGTTGTTATAAACGAAGCTGATGGGACTATACACGAGATTACACCTTCTTCTACCACAAACAAACCTGTTAGGGTGGATTTACCTATGCCCGATGAAGAACATTTGCCACAGCTTTCAGAGAACTTAACTCCACCGGCGGAAAGACCAAGACCTCCACCACAGTTTTATTACCATTATCATCATGGAGGTACCACGAGACCCGACCATCCAAGACCGCAGAGACTACCATTACCACCTCGTGGAAAACAGCCAATGCCTTCTCCTCCAGACCTGGGAATAAGAAGACGACCTTATCCTGACTCCAATTTGCCAAACATTCTGCCACAGTTCAGACCCAATGCAAAAACATCTCATGGACACCGCGGTTCAGAATCTATCGGCACTATTCCTGCTGGTCAAGTTTATCCCACAAGAGTAAGGCCACCTGTACAGGTTCATTCTCCTACAAGAAGACCTTTACCTCCACCACCATCTTATCTTCAGAGATTGAATCCTCCACCACCACCAATTCACGCACTTAGAGTTGCAGCAGGTGCAGCTTCCACAAAATCTGAGAGCGTTGTTTCTCCTAGGGATCCAGAGTCTACGGTCAAGAGATTTCGTCTCCCTTCGGTCCCAGCCACTTCTAGAGGAGAGGAAGAAGTCAAATCACTTCAGAGACTGTCCAGCCAAAAATTGCGCTTGGAAGAGGAGGAGAGATCAGATCGTTACTCAGAAGAACCCCCGCAAGTGCCACCCAGACCTCTTTTATATCCAAAACGTAGGACGGCGGAACCGTCACATGTAACCACCCTTCAAATGATTCAGCAACATGGAACATTCGAGGAAGACAACGCGGAGACAAACCTGCAATCTAACAGTCCAAGCGCAAACGATGAATCAGAAGAGATTGTGACCGATCAAGAGGCGAACAGAAGGAAGTTCGACACCCGGAAAACAATGCCCGACCCTCCAGTTTACGTAGTGTATCCTGTGAACACTGCAGTCAATATACATCCAGATGATTCTAGAGAAAAAGATGAAAGTGTGGTAGTAGGAACGCGTGGTCCTCACAGACCTCTGCCGCCAGAAACGCTTCTCCAGGATAATGAAGATCAAGATATAGTTGAAGAGCAAAGTCCTCCGATTCATAATTTGTTCAGTGGACGACCAGTGGTGTCTGATTTTCCTTATCCCTTAGAACGCCCTGACCCTTCTGTTCTTACGAATGGAATGATGGAGACGCCTATACTGGTGCCCAATGATCAGCGTCAAGAGGAAGAACCTGTGAAAGAGAACAGCGAAGAAAAGGATGACAAAGACTCTAGCGTAAATGTTATACCCTATTTACAAGACTTTGTTCCTTTCCCAGCAAGGAAGAATGATGTCATTTCAGCGACTCTTCATAGGCTGCCATCGTTGCCATCTTCTACGCCGATCGCTTATGTCTATACGCCAACAGCACACGCCTCTCATCGTCTTGATGTAGACGTACGAGATGAAGAAAGTTCTAAAACTGAAAGTAACGAACAGAAACCTGTTTTGTTGCCTTCGCAACAACCGTCCAGTTCATCCAGTTCAGCACCCTCTCCGCAAAATTTCATGGCACCATTCGTCGCTAGTGTCAGCGCTGAAGCACCCACTAAGAACGGCTGGAGTGTTGTTGTTGTGGAACCTACTCTAAATAGAAAATCTGATGAAGAGCATGATTCTTCAGAAGACACTTCTAACGCAGAAGAGACGCAGACAGAGAAAAATGAATTTGACGCTGAGAACTTCAAACCACAGTTGTTTGGTGGATTCAAACCAATTTATGAGTTTCCTACAGAAGACTTAGACAGGTCAGAACGAAGGGAGTCCACTGGTGCAGATTCAGAGGTAGGAGTACAGGAGTCTGCTGGTCCAATCGTTTGATGAAGGAATAGGTTTAATGGCTAGAAAATATGTTATTTAAATGAGAATGTCGTAGTTTCGAGAGTTTTGTTAATTGTCATGACGTTCTTTTTGGCATTACTAGTCTCTTTGGCTCAGAAAGTAAGGTTTTCATAAACTTTGTAAACAATTTCTGAAGGACAAGGGTTTGCATTAATATACATAATGTATGAAGGGTAATGCTAACTGGAACGTCGCAAAAAAGAAAGAAAAAAACTAAATATCTCGAAACTTTGAACGTTGGTGATTGGGAAGGTTTGTTGCTTCGTGGGGGGATCAAAGTTAACTATACAAATTTGAATATTCAAATAATTTTTTATGAATTGAACAGATCGTACTGGGTGGGTAGGATTAAATGCAACATAGTGCAAGTCATTCGCTTAGACTGAATATTAAATTGGTTAATAGAATTAAACATGTAATTTTATATAAGGCAGAATAATAATTATAAGTTATATGCAATGCTGTGTGAAATATTCATCAGCTACACTTGCACCACTTTGCATGTAATCGTTTTAAACATAATTACAAGAAATCATTATATTTATATTAATTTATCTATTTTTTTAATCATAGATTTTATAATAATTTATAAAATATCATCAGAATACACATCGTCATTTTTTGTACATGTCAATACGTATTTATACATTACGCATTTTCGCATAGTCACAGTTGTTGAATGAACGGTGTACATTAAACTATTTATTTTATCGCAAACTTGTTGTCGTAATTAAAACTGTCGTTAATAATTGCACTTATATCATAAGTATTCATGCAATAAATCATTCTTAAATTATTTACTTTGTGTTCATTTTATTTATACTAATGCCCTTTTAAATGCTCCACATTTTTTTAAATAATATTTAATACAAAAAATAAATGCTTTTTTATTATATACTATCATTGTTATAATAACAATATATCTATTTGTAAAATTACAAATATCGCGTTCTTATATAAATTTCTTACATAATACTGTAGTTTGACAAGAATTTAAATAACTACCTCTAAGGAAGACTAAACATGAACGATTCATTCTTGGTTTTCTTATGATATGTAAAGTATGAAAAATAAAAAAAATATTTATTTAATAAATTAATTCCCAGAATTGCATTGGATACCAGTCCCATATAACGAAGATCGTATCAGGTAATCCTTACTTAACAAGTTTTCTAACGTATAATAAATACTTTTATAAAAATGGATCTCTATCTAGTATCATCAATTACATAAACCTAGCATAAGTGTGTAATTATTCTTAAAGAAAACAATTCTTGCTATGTATGAAATCATACTATATGAATTATACAAACTATATCAAAACTATATGAATTATACAAACTATATTGTCTGTTTACCTGTGAACGAAATGTCCTTCTGCCGATTGCCAAATAATCGTAGATCCAGTTTCAACACAACGATACCTTTTTCAACTTCATGTAAGCGAATGCGTTTTTGGATTGGTCCACATGAATCCCTACTGTCCCTCATTATATCTGCAACCCTTATTTCTGCTCGACCCAAAAATTCTGTAAGAAGTAACAATTAATATGTTAAATGATTCTTAATTGTGTTTTCTGAATAATTATAAAATTATCTTTACCGTCAGGACTATAATAGCCTTTATCAAATACTGTGATACAGAGAGTGTCTTCAAGTACATCCTTCACTTGAAATTGCATTGAGGCATCCCATAAAGGACAATCTGTTCCTGACACAACACCTGTTCTCTCTTCTTGTGAACCCATACTTACTTTACAGAATGTATTGCACTTTCCTAAAAAAATTCTTTCATTAATTTTTTCTCCTTGAATTTATATGCAATATAAGTCACGTGATACATAATAGCCTGATTTTAATGTTATTTGAAGATCATATACCCAATAGCCTTTTACTTTATTCACACACCAAAAATATCCAGGCTCTTCGTTCTCGCGACTTATTTTTCATTAAATTGTATAATATAAAAGATATTATGTTAATAGAAATCATTTAATGTTAAGGAATGCATAATTACATGTGCAAAACACCATACGCATATTGTTAAGTTCAAAGTTAGTGTATCATAACAGTGTTACTGGAATTATTAATTATTAATTTAATATTATTAAATACTACCATTAACTACAATCTCAATACAAATTACAATGCATTATTGTTAACTTCAAATGTTGCAGAAATGGGGAAGCAAGCTATTTCAGCATCAGCTTGAATGTTAAATCGCAAACGGCATGCAAGCAGAATATTTTACCTTTCTTGGATATTATAATATCTTCAGCTTCCACAACTACTAACCAAAGTTTACCCTGAGGTGGTCTCCTGCGAACTATAATCATGCCAGATACTTGTTAGTAGGAAAATATATTATACAGTTAGAAAGTGATGATATGAATGTAGAAATTTTCGACGATATTCCTTTTGGTAAATAAGTCTGCTCTGCTTCGTTTTATAACATGCTAGTAGAAGAAAGAATTAAAGATACCAAACAACTATAGACAAGCGGGAAGCACATGCAGGTAGAAGAAACACCTCAAGCACATACGTTTGCTTACCAGGTGTTGCCTTTAAATTGAAACCTTGAAGTACTGTAACGAGAATTCTGCCACACGCTCCAAACTGTGCCAGTTCTGTTTACTCACACATAATACATGTTATTATATGCCAAATTAATTATAATTAAATGCTGATAAATAATGGAACATATAATTCTTAGTACACCTTACATTACAATTGAAAAAGTCGTCATTATAAAATAAGGACGTATGATACCAAGGAAACCACAATGTCACAAACGATAATATGTATAAATTAGAAAAAAAAGAATAAAACTCACTTGATCTCTGCCTTTGTAAACGAGTCTTCTCATTTTCCAAAAATTTCTTTCTTGCTTCTGTAATTCTTCTAGTCCATAAAGAACATTCACCTGACGACGGGGCTAATAATATTATTGGTTTCTTCTGGTCTCTTAACCTGAGTATTTTTGTTGAGTTTTCTGTACCCTCTCCCCAACTTAAACTATTAACACTTCCATTTGTATCTGAGTCTCCTAAGAACGACAATTCATTCAGAAATATTGGCTGTAAAATAAAAACACCTTAGTGAACATACTCATATTACTAAATTTATCACTAATGGTGGTATCAAATACCTTCCTATACATCTTAAACTTTTGGTGTTCATTTCTCTCAAATGAGAATTGTTGTCCACTGGGGAAAGATTTTTTTGGAAGTGTTGGTTGAGCAAATAACAAAAAATCATTTGTGAGAAATCCAACAAGTTCCTTCCCACTTTTTGCCTAATATAAATGTGCATGTTAAACAAATTTTGATGATTTAAAAAAATGTATCATCTGTTTTATAGTACCTTATGAAGGATGCCGAAGTGAAGAAGTTTTCGCGGACCTAAGGAATTAGTTAAAGAATTAAAAATAAGTTGCTCTTCCAGACCATCACAGGCCACATGCGTTTGTAACCATTCTAATCTATCGCTGTTCTCTTTTTCTCTAACTCCTTCGTTCACCTGAGTACAAAATTCTTCCGCTTTAGCTAATGCTTCTTGAAGGTATTGTCTGTCTGGATGTTCAACCGAAGTGTGTTCTAAAATCTAAAATGATTATGATAAACATGAGTAAAATAAAATATTAAATAAAAATTAATGTTACTAGAAGATAGATTACTTTGCCAATAATAAGAGGATACTTTGTTATCCTTTGCATAGGCTTTATTAAAAATGAACTTAAAGGCATTCCTTTTGTACGGGGGTCTTGTTGACAAGTATGTGCCACTTTAACAAATTCTGGCACTGTTTCGGTTAGTCGTTGAAGATATACAGCGGCAGATATTTGACAACTACAGAATCTGATATAAGCTGACATTCGGGGTATCTAGAATACATAATGAATGTTAACAAAAATACAGAACTGTAATATAAAAATAAATTATGTTTACATTTTCACACAAAATGTCTCCAATCATTCTTACAACTTCCCCTTCACTGTTATCTCTTCGTATTCTTAACGTTCTGAAAAAGTATTAAGTAAATAAATTTAATCAAAGTTATTATTATCATATTAATGATTTATTAAAAACTAACTACCTTAAAAAGTTTTCATTACAGGCAATAATATCTCTCCAATTAACAAATATTTTGTCCACCTCATCTACAGTCAAAACCAAGCTCTCAATAAGAGGTTTTTCAAATACCTATAAACAGATTTTATTCTTTACCTTCTTTGTTACGGATATACAGATATAATTATACAACACAACAATCAAGTACCTCATGAACAAGTCTCATATCTTCTATATATGCTTGTTCAGTTGTAATAAGTTCTTTGATATATTCTTGACGCTTTCTTTCTATGGAATCCAATCCAAATGTTAGGTCAGTTGTCATCTCATTTGCTACACATAAAATGTATGCAAAAATTGTTTATTGTACTTTTATTGCTCCTTATCTGTGCTTTACTATCTTTAAATAAAAAAGGGGAGTAATAAACAAATTACTTAGAACATGATAATTTTAAAAGATGAAGGTTTTCAGAATCGAACATAATAGAAGAAAAATGAAAATGTTAGTTCAAAATAATTTTGTTAACATTTAAATTAGTAGTTAGGTATCGCCAAATAATAGAGAGTCGCTATACACAACGATACTTTACAACGGACAGATACTTTATTTCAATCAGCAGTTTTGCGAACACGTTTTTATATGTATGGATATGTGTACATATGTATAAGAACGGCATGTATATGCATACGTGTAAAGATCCAGAGTATATTCACATAAAGTGTGAACGAAATCTGTTAATAAATACACAGCGATCTGAACTTGTTCACACCCGTACAGTGTCCTTCACTCATGAATAGATCACACACAATTGAGATTCGTAATGAGATTCGATATTACAACAAACAAACAATATGGATATTTTTGCAAATAGTAACAATCTTAAGGATTAGCATTACACAAGTATTTCATCTAAGTATATAACCAGTTGCATAACTTGCTTTACACAATTATCAACATGTTTAGATAAAGATTACAAGATTACGGGCGCATCTAGAATATTTAATATTAAGCACACAATGTTTTCTCATAGGACCAGGCATATTTATACACCTTTCTTGCAAAAACTCATATAGAACGTGTAAAAGGATCGACCAGTGTATAAATATGCTGGTCTACTGTGCGCTTGGTTCTTGCAGTTTTTCGAAACTAGATATTCCATCAAGTTCCTGATATATTTAATGGAATGAACTCTAACTGAACACAAAAATGTACACTAAGTCATTCATTCTACTAAATAGAGTAAAAGATTTCAATAAAAAATTTAACACTTAAAAAAGAACAGAGTATTGAAACAATTTATAGTCTTATCAATAAGACTCAGTGGATTTCAACAGAAACGATAAATTAGGTCAATGATAATCCTATAAAACAATAACATGATTATTTAACACAATGATGATTTAAGTATTCCAGTATCGGGATTCATTATATTATGTCCATAAACATAAAGAATAAAAGTAAAAAGAAGTCAGCTATTAAACATAACACGATAAGATACCCTACGTTTAGTTAATTATAAACTACCATATTCAGGAATAGATTGATGGAAAAGCTGGTTTACGATCATGTAACATTACTTAACAAATCATTCCCACCAGTGGTGATAATAACTATGTATATCTTTATGATTGTTATTACTGATATTTTAATGATGATTTAGGCTCTATAATAGAAGGCTGTGAAGAAGGAGCACATCATCTCTCATCGTATATTACTAGACGAATTAAAGAGAAACAAACAATAACTATGTATAGAATAAATAAATAGGAACAATAGATTTGGTTAAACGCATTTGATTTAAAAGAGAGCAATATTTTAATTTTCTTAGTTCATTCTATGGAGATTGTTATCTCTTTTTTTAACTGCTATGTTAATAATAAAACTTTGAATTTAAAAAGAAAACTATATAAACTCCATAACTGATTATTAATGTTTTGAGATTAAATAAGTAATATTTATACATTTATAACAGATTCTTCATTTACTCGCATGGTGAAATAAAATTTCGAGCAGAATATTTACCTAACGATTCAACAACTCCTTCTCCCTTTACATCGAAGGCAAGCAGAAAAATGATATTCGTATGTTCATACTTTAAACTGCTATGAATCTTTTTGCACTAGGCCTTGGCGCAGTAGAATAACTGTGCAAACCATCTGTATTGCGCACCAAATGATATGCTATGCTGCTTATATATAAAAAAATTAAACAAGGGCAGTATTTAAAATTTGTTAATGCTATATTTCCTTCAAGGGAATTGGTTACCAAAAGTTGAAATAACAATTAACAATTAGCGTATCTACTTTTCTAACTGGCCTAACACTTTAAGCCCGACATCAGCGTCATTTAGAAAGAATTTATTTTTACTGCACAATTTGCTTTTTTTGTACGTTTTTATTTACACACAAAGCTGTTCGAACGTTTTTTTATCTCTATAGAATAGTATGAATGTTTTACAGATAGATAGTTCAATACTTATTGTCATTGCTTCTAGTAGAAAGTACTAGCATTTCGCTACTGATCTATCATCAAATATAATTTTTTATCCAAGTCATTTTTTAAACGTTTCATTTTTTTTAAAGAAGAAAAACGGTATTATTTACTTGCAAAATGAAGTTTCGGGCTGAAAGTGCTAGTATGAATAAAAGCTGTAGTCAACATGTTCTAAAAATAGAATGTTTTAAACAAATTTACATTTGATCGAAATATTAAGCATTGGTGGTATTAGATATTATTCTAAGTAGACAAAGAAATCATATTTGCCTCAGCTTTGGACTTTTTGGATCAAAGTAGAGGGTTGAGGTAGAATTTGGTGCACACGTCAGGTGGTCGTAACGATATTTACGATAAAACTTCATTTTCTTTTTGTTTTAAATATTTAGCGCTCTTATGTACGCATACGTTTATAAATACTGCACAATAATATCCGCTTTGGAACCGTACATAGAGGTTCAATAGCTTTAAGTATAACGGTCGATGAGACACATGGTAACAATTCGAGTGATAATGAAAATAAAGGAACGAGTAGGAGACCCCGTATCAGAGGGAAAAGGCTTGCATGTAATTCAAAGTAATATAGAAATGAAGAACCAGCCCTGAGTCTTTCTCTCTTTTTTTCTTTCATTTCTATGCTCACTGTCTCCGGCGATGAGACTTGTCGGTTGCAACACGTTGTGTTGAGCGTAGAGTCTGCTATCATTCTTATTGCACTTCTGATGTTTTTATTTTAGCCTGCAATGTTGCGGTGCTGCTCTGCTATCCTTTATGCTGCATATTAAGCAGAGGCGAAAGATAACAATTAGTAAAGAGGATTCATCGATTCGAGAAATTCTGTCAAATGAAAGTTTGACTTGCTTGAAGTAGCTATTTCATTTTGTAATAACAGTAAATAGACTACTTTTTGGATACATTTTGAAAACAAATTAATCATAACACAATAAAGAAAAAAAATAATATTAAAATCATATTACACTAATTTTACTTACAGAAACTTGTTGAACAGGCTGTTCTTCACATTTACATTGCATAATATTTTCAATTACGTACATTTTCTATTAATATCACTACTGGATTCTAAATTATAAACTATCAATGCAAATGTAAATATTGAAAATGATAATGCTATATGATTCTGAATCAAAATATATAATATAATATAAGATAAATTTATATTTCTATTGAATGTGTGTAATGGATTTATCGAATGTTTTGTGATAGAATGAAACAGCTACCTCAAACGGACAGACGGACGGACAGGCAGGCATGCAGGCAAACAGGCAGGCTGTACGATAGAGAAAGTATTCTGCTCTAATAATTTATACTTCAAACTACCGATTATAAATAGACCAGAAATGAAATAACAATTACAGTACATTAAAGATGTACCACCTTTCCAAGCGAAAGTGCTAATTTTAATGCAGCCATATCAGAGCAGGAAGCACACACAACACCTGTTGTGACTAATTATCTTTAAAGAACGCATTGTGTTCATACTGTCACAGATTAAGATATAGTTCTTATAGACCGAAGATAGTAGCAGTCAACGTTTACATCTAGTATAAGAAGAACTGAAAGTTCAACAGATTGATGTGTTTGGTACCAATACTCCTAATTATGTCTGTAACCTATAAGTTCCTTAAATAAGAAAGCAACTATATGGACACAAATACCTTAAATGCAAATATGTTTACAATCATATTAAAATAAGATTATGGAAATAATATAAGCAACATAAAATATGCAAATACACGTTATTAAAGGTAAAATAATTTTGTCATATACATACTAACAAATCATTATTTATCTGGTCCTACTAAACGACCGTCTTGATGAATTACAGTTTACATAGTCAACACTTTGATATATACATTATCAATGCACATAAATGTTATTAATTATTAATAAAAGTTAAACCTGACGGTTGTCCGTCTATCCGTATATCACAGATCAAAATTGTACTACAATGATTAAGTTTCATAGTTTCATACAACTTTATAGCGCTCTTTTGCTACGTACAGTCGAGTGAAACATCATTTTATAATCATTAATGATGGACAATAACATAAGCATAATCGTTTAGAAACTAGTTTTCGTTAAATTCTGAATTTCAAGCAGACTATAAAAAAAGAAGAATACTTACACATTGATGATACATAATTACTGGGGAATACACCAGATACTCCATTTAATTCGCCTTTCCACCATGCTGTATCTTCTTTTGCGGTTACAACTATAACATCACCCTTTTCAAAGCTTAACTCATCTTCATTTTGAGCTTGGTATGGATATAATGCCATAACGCGCTCTATAAAAATAATATATTTTTGTATTTAATGTACCACAATAAATGAGCATAAGTGAACAAACATAGAATTTGATGATTACTTACCAACATTTGGATCTGTTGGGGAATCTTGATAACCATGGGAAACTGGTGTACTTCGATTGCTGCTACTAGTTAAAGGTTTAACATAAGATGCTGGAAACCATCCAATCTGTCTTTTCTTACCACGTGCCTATAAAAAGAGTAGTAAACTTAGTAAGTATTGGTATTTTGTCTGACATAAAGAATACAGTTAATATGAACCTGTAATTCGCCTTCCCACCATCCGCTATCTGTTTTTTTACGTATCATTATTAACTGTCCTTTCTGTAAATTTAATTGCTCAGAACTGGTAGCTTGGTATGGTGCAAGAACTTGTACAATCTCAGGTTTCCTACCCCGCTGTATAAAAAAAGAAGAAATAAACAGAATGAAACATTTAAAAACATTTTACTACCTTTTTCTTTACTATTTTATATGTATAATATTTATTAGAAATAAGGGAAGCTTTTTACAAAGCTGTGTTTCGTAGGAGATAGAATACCTTAACATACTGTAGTAACAGGATGCCAGCAATGAAGATAAAATGGAAAGCAATTAAGATTTATCGAAATATAACAAATACTGCACACTTTCATAATACACATACATAAGCCATTGTCATACTAATTACCTGCTGTGCTGCCATTGCACTAAAGTCTGGCAATTCTGCTCTATCTTCAGCAGCTGATCTTTCATCTTCGAGCTGCTCAGCAGTCTTTTCCTCTTGCTAAACATGGATATAGCAAATCTAGCTTACTGTATTTTTTGCAAGATAATATGTTTATGCATACATAGAATGTTAAATTAAGCATCTTATACCATGGCATGATATTTCACAGTGCAGGATAATAAATATACTTTTGATGTGAGACTGTACAAAGTGAAAATATGAAAACAAAATATTACAAACCAGCGTTGCTTGACTAACCAAAGCTGCTTGGCTAGTTGTCATTGTGTCTGTCGTCGGCTCAGTCGTCATAGTCGTTTCAACAGACGTAACTGCTTCAGTCACATTAGTAAGTACAGAGGTATCCTGGTTAATGTTACATACGCGTTAGATTAAAAAATCTCACTACTTGCTATTACTATGAAGGAAGTCGCAAAATTCAAATATAATAAAAAATTCGATGCATTAAAATAGCCAACTAAAAAATCATTGCACCTGTTCTGGGGCATCACACTTTTCTACATAATTAGCAGGGAAAATTCCATTTCTATCTCCTCCTATGCTACCAGTCCACCAATCTCCTTCTTTCTTAGTGACCAATATAACTTCTCCTTGATTGAATGTTAGATCTCCAGGTTCTGTGGAGGTATATGCATACAAAGCCATATAGTACTCATTAAGACCATCAACCACTGCTGCTTGATTGGAAGCAATTTCTTTGACGTATGACTTGGGGAACCAACCACTGGCTTCAGTACTAGATGTACCATACCACCAATCACCCTAATTAATTAAATAATAATGTGTGTAACTGAATGTCTTGATCGATTTCAAACTAATATTGATATGTCTATATGTGTAATTTCAAACATCATAACATTTGATTAAATGACATGTATGCACAAATTATGCTTACCTGCTGTTCGATAACTTTAATGATATCTCCTTTCTCAAAGGTAAGATGTTGATCAATGGTAGGTCGATATTGAAACAGAGTTGTTACTTGGACATCACAAGCTATACCTAGTCCAAGAGTAGGAGTAATAGGTTCAACAATAGGAGGTTCTCCACCTAATGAACCAGCATCGGATACATTCTCAGGAACTTCAGCTATTCCTCTGCAATTAATAATATAGTAAGCAATAATTCCAAATATTTTCAATGATTAATATACTTAGTATTTCACTAACTCTAAAGTCCTTTTCTCGACGCTGTCTTGCTGTATGAAAGCATTGTCATTTCCTGTTACAGCATCTACCTGTTCAACATAAGACTCAGGGAACCAACCAATGTGACCTCGAATTTCACCAGCTATCCATCCCGATTCGGCATTTTGAACAGGTGGTACCTATTTTATATACAAATTGTTTATTTTGTGTATCAATGTATAATGTTTACGTATCTTTACAACAATTACCAAAATAATATCACCAGGCTGAAATGATATCTCATCCTGATTTCTGGCTACAAATTCGTATAAAGCCCTATATTTCATAACTCCTGGAGTAGTTTCCTCTACCATGGTAGTTGTAGTGGTATCACTAACAGGCCAAGTATTATCATTAGCTGTTTCAGTAGTATCATTCCAAGCATTGTCATTCCATGCAGATGTATAATCGGTTCCACCACCGGTATCGCCACCAGCTCTAAGCTCTAAGACTTTTAATTTTTTATCTTCGAATGAAACATAAAGATTCTTACAATCGGTTGTTAAATCTTGAATCTGTGTCTTAATATCTTGAAGTTGACCATTGTTATTTTCGATGTCAGCCATTTTGGCTTCAATCTATCAACATAAATATGTGTTTGAAGAGTACTGTATTTTAAATACAAATTTACTACACATGTTTACATATACCTTCTTTTCGGTTTAAATTAAAGGAAGCGTACCTGTTGTTGCAAATCAGCTATCTTATCTTTCATTTGCTTAAGGGTGATCTGCTTATTGTCAAATGCCATTTTAATAGCCTCTTGTCCAGCAGATTCCATAGCTGCGTTCATTTTGTTCTTTGCTTCGATGCGAGCCTTTTCTTGACTCAAAGCTAATAATCTTTGGTTGTGTTCACGAAGTTTGTTCTTCAAGGCAGCCATCTCTTGTAATTGTGCATCACGAGTTGACCGCATCCCATCGATAGTTGTTTTTACACCGGAGACACCTACTCTAGTATCGCAAATTTTCTGCGACAACTCTTTTACTTTATCATTCTATACAAAATACATAATAAATTACGCAGTGTACGTTATATAAATAGAGATTGTTTAACTGATGACTGAATGCTTACAAGTGTTCCAAGTTCAATCGTTAACGTTTGATTCTTCGCTTTCAACTTAAGCAATACATCCTGCTCTTTTTGCCTCTGTGCTTGTAATTCTTGTGATTTTTGTTTTTCCCATTCTAACTGCCTTTGTCTCTCCATTTCTCTGTAAAATGAAATGAACTTGTATCAGTAAGGTCCAATAACAATTTTTAAATATAAGTTCAACTTACTTCCGTGCCGCTTCTCTTTGTTCTTGAGCTCGTTTACGTTGCTCTTCTTTCTCTTGTTCGATTTCTTTTTGCCTTTGCATTTGCTTTTCAATTTCTGCTTGCCTACGTCTTTCTTGTTCTAACCTATGTACATTTATACATTAATATAGGGAACATTAATTCAAAACAAGATTCACTAACCTAATTTTCTCTTGTTTTTCAGCTTCTTCTCTTTCTTTTCTTTCGCGCTCCTCTTGTTCCTTACGTTGAATTTCTAATAATGCTTTGCGCCTGCGCTCTAACTCCGCTTGACCTTTCTCAAAGTTTTCTTTACGTTTATCTTCAAAGGAAGTCTTAAAAAAATAAATCCAGAATATAAAAAAAGTTTTAAGATCTAAACTCATATGAAAATGGACCTCACCTGTGGCATTCCAGCTGATGGATCCACATTATCTGACCCACCCTGTGAAAGTGTTAAACTGCTTTGTCGTTGACGTCTGAACGCAGGTGGAATTAATTCTATTGGAAGTGCAGTAGGTATCTTCTCGCCAACTTTAGCGATATCACATAAATGCATTGCCAACACAAATTCGTCGCAGCCCAAACGACCATCGGAATCCATATCCGCGAGCGCCCTAATAAAATAATCATATTCTATAAAGACACTAAAAACTATCAATTCAATTGCTTTTATCGAACATGTATAACTATGTTACTGTACCATATTTCTGCGAGTGTCTTTTGAGGCAATTGTGATTGCACCATAATATTTCTAGCCTGAGGACCAGACAAGAAACCAGTTCGTGTTCTATCCCAAGTATTAAATAACTGAGTATATTTTAATTTTGTCTGATGTGGCACTGCCCATTCTACAGACTGTGGAGAACCCACTGAATGCTGACTATGCTGACTATGTTGTGAATCAACTGAACCCACTCTATCTATACTTGGTGGGCGTGCTGTTGTACTTAATGGTGTGCTTGTCGACACTGGTGTCTGAGCAATTACACCGTTTACTAATGCACCACTTGCTGTGGTTGATGATACTAGGGGTAAACCTACAACTGGAGGAGTTGACACTACACCAGTTCCTGAAACAACAGTGATATACAAGTTAATGTACATAAAATTATCAATATATCAGTTAATCGAATATATTTCAAAGTTTACATACCAGTGGGTATTGCTGCAACAGATGGTACAATGGTAGAACCACCAATTGGAGCAGTCATAGCAGTACACAGTGGTTGCATTGGTAATGCTTGTCCCATACCGAAAGCAGCAATTGGAGTTGGATTTGTATTTAAAGGAGCAATTGGTGCTATTGCAGACATACCTGTTTAAAATAAATTATATACTACATAATTTAATCTGAACGTTTATAATTACAATAAAATAGTTAGCTTTACTAAATTAGATGAGTCTGAAATTAGTGATTTAAAAAGTACCAATTTTATTTACATAAATGACTGAAGAACAATTCAATTAGATTACCAGTATAGTAGGATATCTTACAAAAACGGTATTACTGATAGCCCTACATTATAACATTATCTTATAAGTATTACAGGTATTAGAATTTGATACCAGAAAAAATAATTTTAAGGACTCGGTGTTATAAAATACTAAGGCGTCATTAAAAAGAAATATAAATATCATTATTTAACGATAAAAAAATATAAAGGGATCAATAATATTGTACTCTCTACAACACTCAATGTGTTATTGCATTAGAAATACCTGGTAAATCAAAATCAAGTAAATCTGTAAAGAAAGAATCAGATATATAAACAATATATATACTAGTACAGATCTGCTCAAGTTGTAAAAAATAATAAAGAGCAAACAAAACGAAGATTGAATTAAATGTTAAAAATAAATTAAGTTTACCCATGGCAGAAGTAGTCATTTGTTGTATTGGTTGAACTGGAGGAACCACTGGTGTAGCAGACACAGGTAATACTTTCACTGGTGACATTCCAGCTGCCACTGGACTATTGGGAAATGAAGGTGGTGCAGGTTTCGGTGGAGGACCAGCAGTAGCAGGTATAAAATTTGCCCCTGAAATTATACAACGTGTAGTATCCCTTAATTCAACATTACATTATTTTAACTGTTAAACATTCAATGCAATAAGATACAGTAAAAAAATACAGAATATTAGCAAATAAGATAATAGATTATAAAACGAAATACAACAAATTTGAGCTCAAATTATTACAAAGCCTTGCAATAAATACAAAATCGAAGCATAATAGTATATGTTCATACACATGTATACATATAATTCATGGAGATGATTTTCAACACAAAGTGTACGATGTTGTGATGTTTTGAACAAAGAATAAAGATGATATTGTGACATATGATGCAAAAAGGAATCATTTCTCTGCCTGAATGTATAGTTCTAGAAATATAAGGAACTAATACCTAAGTTCACATGCGGACTGATCTATTTTATTTTCAAAGAAACAATATCTATTTTTCACAAATTTCCTTTGTTTCTTAAGACATACCAATATTTGTGGGTGGTGCAGGTCTTTGAGGAGGACCACCACTAGGGGTAGTAGTAGTGGAAGTAGTAGTAGTAGTACTTGTAGAAGGCACGATTCCTTTTTTTTTTGCAGCACAAATATTATATTATTGTATAAATGTTGTATAAGTGTAAGTAACTTCAAAAAAAAAGCACAGTAGAGTAAAATGTATACACATATGCATGGTCAGTAAACAAAGCCACTGTGACAATTGTGATATAAAATTAAAATTTTAAAATTAAAACACATATACACATAAGCGTAATGCCTATATTGACAATAGATCAGTGTATAATAAATGCTATTTAAAAATAACTTCTTAGGTGAGTATGCAGACAGGAAGAATGAAAGTATAAGTTGAATGATATGTGTTCGTGTTCCTACATATATGTAGCAAACATGTAGTATATAATATTTAATAACACTGTAAAAGAAATATAATACTATATTCACATTAAAATATATATGTATCAATCAGTCACTTTTATTAATAATTCGAAATTCTTAAAATAATCATTGATTTATAGTTTTATTATACATTATATCAAATATAATATATGCTGAAAATAGTTAAAATATGGCGATTTATCTCTCATGCAAAACTGAATTTTTGCATTCAAAGTTTTAAAGCATATATTGCAATAGCATATTATTTCATACTATCGATTATGTCGCTCAATAAAATGAAAAAATTGTAATATTTCGATAAGCTTTAAAGAAAAAATCAAATAAGAGAAGATCCAGACATAATCATTCATATACAAACATCCAATTCTTATAACATACCCACAGAGGGTGGTGCAGGTCGAGCAGGTGGCTTTGACGCTGTGTGAGTTGTGGCATGTGTAGTGGCAGCCACATTCTGTCTATTTTGTCGTGATGCTGTGTAGTATGATGCATAAGTAAAATAATGCTAAATAATGCTGCTCATTAGTTAAGATGATTTTTATTTACAAAAACTATTAATGATAACAGTATCGGTAATGGCTAGAAGATTGCTTACTTTCGTTCTTGAATACAATATATCTAGTTGTTATGCAATATATAATAGTTATAAAATTAATCAAGTCACAATATTGTATCTGCTGTGACCTATAGTACTTTTTATTAGTGTAAAGGTTTATATGAATCCCATGACAGTTTATAGATTCATAATGTGCACACATGTTTGAGTATCCTCTAAAGATTAAAACAACACATTAATTTAATTACCTGGTAAAGTCATTGGTGAAGCTGGTCTAATTTGATGTCCAGGTAGTGGTCCGTTTGATGGTGGTGGGCCTATAAGAGGACGTGGAATTGATCCAGCCATGGGCATTCCATCAATTAAAGGTTGTACCGGGACTGGTGGGGGCCCAGTTAAATTCACTAAAGAAGCAACATTATTGTGTGGGGGTATATTGGCAGCTCCATTTGTTAAATTTGACACACTATTATCACCTAAACACACATACAAATACAGTAAAGTGCATAGTGCATAATATTTAGTTAAAAGATTTTTTATTAAGTTTTAGCATGTATACTTACTAACAGAATGCGTCTTTAAGCTCAGCACCAGAATTGGTGGCAATGCTTTGGGAATTTCAAAGCCTCGTAATTTTAAATTAATTAATTTACAAGCAATGCTAAACTCGTTTATATCCATTTTACCATCTGCATCTGTATCTGACAAAGCCCTGCATAGAAATTATCATATTACATAGTTAATATATATATTAAAATACACGAAATTTAATTGTGAATAGTAATGATAAAAAATTTTACTTGTGAATCTTTGTTTTTAAAATAATAATATATCAATAATTAAAAGATTAAATATGGTTATATGTCATCATCATAAACATGAATATAAAATTGTAAAATGCCACAATTAACTTCCAGATCACTTAATAAACAATGGTAAATGTCAAAGTACACTAACAAAAGATATATATAATACCATATCTGCCCGAGTATCTTAGGTGAAAGTTGAGACTTAAGCAAAAACTCTTTTGCTTGTTCTCCAGTGACAACACCATTAATCGGCTTCAAAGACTCAAAATGCTCTCTGTACTTTGCACGCTCCCTGGGTTGGATCACCCAGGGATCCATACCTGGAAAAACAGACATTTCTTTTTGTTTTCCATAACACTTGACGAATGAATTTTTCTGAATGAAACTGCTGTTAGTTGCAACACAGTTAGCCACACAACGAATGACACGTGACAAATAAAAAATCATGAACGATTTCTGTTGTTTTCTTATTAGTTGCTGTCAACATGACAGATCAACTAGAGGATGAATTACAAGTCGGGAACAAAGGAGATAATTTACCTGGTGTTTGTGGGGTGGCCATCTCTGTTCACCCGTAGGTGACCACCGAGTTGAATCTGCAAGGAAAGAGAAACGGTGACTTTCACGGAAGCATTATCTCCGGAAACTCGGTCGGGATATGTGACGATTTCAAGGTTAGGTCACGGTGATCGATCCTGGCAGGAGTGACTCGAGATATACCTCACGAGAGAAGAATTGTCGAAACGCTATCAATTCAGCGTGGATTCAATCACGAATAAATCCAATTAACCAAATAAGCGCGGGGTCATGAACTTGAAGATTGATCGGGACCCTAACGCACACGTATACGGGCAGCAATTTTTCTCACACCAATGTATACGAACATACGACAGTGAGCCGCTTCCCTCGCTCGCGGATCCCTCTTAGACTTTACTGAACGAAACTCATGATTTTGTATCGTGACGTTAGCGATCTTCTTCCCGACGCAACGAATTCTGAAATTTTAGAACTTCACCGACGATACGCGGGTCGGCCCACATTGACTGACGTACATACGTCACTTTCACGACCTCGGCTATTTCCGGAAGTCTTCGGTTAGAATCGATAGCTCGCCCGAAACCGTTTCGTTGATCTTCGGCAAAGATCGCCCTCTCCGCAACCCCTTCGTTCAAATTTTCAGCTCTTCATTTTACGCAACAATATTTAAACTGATAATCGAACAATTATCGTACTTGAACATTAAACGTGTACATTATGAGTACGAATTGATAAACAATTTCTTTTTATTATTTAGCTTGGTTCAAATGCGTCATCTTTAACGCACACAGAGAGTAAATTAAAAGGAAGACTTTACAGCGAAAGAGAATAAACTATTATTTGAATACACTTATAAATTATTTAATAGAAGTCCCAATATGATGTAATATTGGAAATAAAAATTATAGAATATATTTTTATTGTTGAATATATATAGTAATGCAGGGAACTAGAAAATTATTGTTAATAACATCTGTTCAAATGATAAGTATCCAAAATATTGTTTAGTTGGTATATGTATATAAACAGAGCGACAATTTATAGATTAATGGAAATAAAATAGAATGTATTTGAATGTTAACGGACTTATTTGAATTTGAAAGAGCGAAAATGCGACTTACTGAAACAGAATCGATTAATCGATATCAGCGAGGTATAGAATCACTTATCGAATGGCTCGGATGAAGATGCCACGTGCAGCACTAGAAATGTACCACTTTTGTGTGATAATGAGAGTACTTTTATTGATTCTAATTCGAGTTCGGGTTAGGTACCCGGCTACTCGAATATTCGGATGCTGTCCCATAGCTAACCCGAATAGACCGCGTAAAATCGAAATGTGTAAACGTTGTTGCCCATTCAATAATATTTATTACAAGGTGATACTTACCACTCAATGTTTAATAACTTTTTCTGCCATATACTGATAACAGTAACTCAACGTTTTCAATGTTTCCAAGAATTTTGTTTAAATAATGTTTAATAATAAGAAAACCCAAAGGAATAGATAATTACGACTGACAGAGTAATATGATACGCGATTCTTCCGATGGAGAACAGCTATGAAGTATGACACCAATGACCAGAAGTATAGTTGCTCTTAAAAAAATTAATATGAACTATTATAATAAGGAGACTGGTACTTGCATACTCAACTGTAGCGCCATAAATTAATTAATCTATCCTGGTTATAATAAAAAAACACTAAAATATTAATAAAACCAATAAAATTATATGAATTGCATCTAAATATTCTTTTCAAGGTGTATCAAGGATGAATTACTTCGACAATCGGAAATATCTCGTTTCAAATGTCCAACATTTCACGAGAATCCCCTGTATTCCTAAAAAGCGTAAATACTCGAGTAGTATACCGGTGCAACACTCAGACGGTAGAGTGGTATCTAAAGTAATACCCGCTCTCCCATGTGATTCTGGTGGCCAGTATATTCGTATATTAATGACACCAGTGATGAGTAGTGTGAATTATACAAAATTACAAGTGACCCGTACTTCACGACGTCCTTGATGGTATCTGTTTCGTGCTCACTATACATAGGTGCACACGACCTGGAAATTACAAAGCACCATTTCATTGTCAGTTAAGCGCGTGCGAACGTTCGAACTGGAACACGTAGCGAGCGAAATATACGCGATTCGGACGTATGGAAAAACGCCATCGAGAAGTATGAAAACGGTCATTCCGCGAAGTGAACGAGGTTATACGGTCTTGGTATTCTTTCGATTATACTCAATTCCTTTTTTACACGAATGTAAAAACATATATTATACCCATGGAGAAATAGAGATCAGTCCAATAACCTATGGAAACCAGCCAAAATAATTTCCAAAAAAGTTAATTACCAATGAATATTTTTTTTCAACTTTAGGTGATTTTGTAAAATAAAAATTATGTAAAAATTTAATTTGGTATGTTAGAGGAGATCCGGAGTTTTTGGTTATCGAAACGGAAGTGACAGATGGAGTGTAGAATTGACCGGGTCTTCCACAATCGATAACGTACGGTGTGCAACGTTCGAATATTTGCGTCTTTCCAGATACCGCGTTTTCTGAATTCAAACGGTGTATCGTGTTTTTCAAAGTCGAATAAAACCATAGTTGAACGATGTGATGACGGGAATTTAAGATGTTTTATAGAATGACGTGTTGCTCTGAGCGACACGATCCAATGTAAGTGACAATTGATCGTGACGTGATTATTCGTAATCGATGGCGGTGCGAGCGGATCGACTGAGTTTCATCGTATTAACAACCCGGGTATGTTTTATTATATTCTTTATTTTCAACATTTAAAATTATACAAAAAAGGAAAGAGTTGTGTGCATTTTGTTCAATCCCTCTAATTATAATCAAGAACATAGTAATTACTAGGTGATAAAACAAAATATATATTTTAATATTTATCACTGAGACGTAGAAAACGTGCAGTTGTAAAGGTCACAACTCTGTGAATTTATCGCTTTGAACGCACAGGACTGTGGGTAAAACGGCTTCAAATTTTAACCGTTCTTAAGTCGTTCCTTACTTATCTTTCTTGCACGATTTTAAACGTCTATCTGTTGATACTGCCATTCGTGTTAACTAGGTAGTTAAACTTTGCTTTGCGGTTGCATTATCGCTTCCACATGTTTACTTATCGGCAGAGTTCTCCGGTAGCTTCTATGCGAGTAAAGGCGACGAAAAACGTTTCATATTTAGGGTAACAGAAATCAAAATTATGTATTATAAATGAAAATACAAATATTATTAAAGTTCCTGAAATTTACGGTTCATATTTGGGCGCATATTGTTTATAAATTATTTACTTATTTTAAACGTTCACTGAGAAAGGATAAGAGTTAACCCTTTACGATCCAAAGTGTTCTTGGTTTTCCATTTCAAAGTTTGCATCAATATGATTTAACTCGATTATACTTCAATATGATACTTTCGCAATTTATTTATGTACATATGGGTGGCATTTAAATTGTACTTATACAGGATATTATGATATCATAATTATATATTTACGATATACATATGAATAATTATAGTAAAAATTACTAAAATACTCAATTACGGCATAAAATCGAATGTTGAGTCTGCCTCAACATTAGGCCACAAAGGGTTAACGCATCTACCGTAATACCCATATACATAAGTCTCAACAAGCCATTGTTTGGATAGAGGAATGTTAACGGTACCGTCGCGTTTATGTATTGTACGACGCGTTTGACGGTCCCGTCACAATGTTGTCGCACAACCCGCCACTAGTCCCATTCAGAGCGTGCACTGTTAATGTAAGGCGATTACGCGTTTGTCACTAGTCAATGCCAATCGTTTCAAGTGGAGCCAGCAGTGTTACACGTTCAACTCTTACAGCCAGGAATTACGCCCATGAACCGACGCACTAGGACGCCGCGCTTAACCTGCCAGAAAGAAAGGGGTGAAGAGCACGTGTCCCATGATCGCGACGGCATTCAAACCAACCACGTTCCTTCATTGATACCATATCTCGTATTGATCGTGCCACGGCAATAAAGGGCAAGGGTATCACACGCTAACATTAAATTTCATATCACAAGCATACACCGACGACTGGAAGGGACATACGCATTTTTACATTCCTCATGTTCCTGTGTGGTAGGTACCGTGTACTTTCTCAGCCAATAACATAGGGTTCAGCGGGAAACGAGAACATTAATGCAAACATGGCGTACTTTAATTTTTGAAATTTGATACCTTGAATAGAATTGTGGAAAGAAAGACAAGAATGAAACAATTGGACGAATAATAATAATGTTATATAAGAATATAATATATTGTATATAAGGATAAGAGTTACTCTTATTGATCGTGTTACTCTTATTTCATACTGCATCGTTTGCACGGGAGCAATGGTCTTCATCGTGTTAACTTAATTCGTTTACTTGAAACAACCAACTGTTTAAACTGAAGGCAATCATGCGTTTCTCGCAGTGTCATCAAACGACATTATCCACATGAATCAATAATCAACCGCGTGAACATGAAACATGACAAGAGGTCAAGTGCAACTATACTCAGTGCACAACTTCTAACATGCCAGTAGCTTTTCTATCCTGGTGAATTTTGTTATTGATCGAGCAATCTGAGTTGTTTTTGTTAGTATAATTCTTTTAATAGAAATTCACCACTGATATTTTATTTTTTATAGATTCGTTTTAAATATGAATAGATAATTGTTAATTAGGATTAATACCAAAGTTGTTCAAGTTAAAATGGATTACACGAATATATGCAAAATTGAAAATTTTCGTGGTTAGTCTGTTTCATTGATAACGAAAATATTCAAGGTGAACAAATCGCACGGCCCACCCTATATGACGCATAACATCAAACTACAATAGATGAAATATATCGTTCATATCTATTAAGTAGTCTATGTAACGGTAAAACCGTTCAAGGTTCAAGCATTCAAAAATCGATTTACCATGTACAAATAATTCAAAGCGTGTTCCGCAGTCAAGAACAACTATCAGATCAAGATCAACTCTCCCAAAGGACCATTGAAATGTAATAATTTCTATTTGCAAAAGCAGCTATCTCAATTAAAAATACTTATGCATTGTAAACCACCCAAAAATTGCTTCATCTCATACATATAACCCAAGATACATTTAATGAAAATTTCGTCTAACAACATCAACGAACATCCTAACATTTTTTTTATTAATTAAAATCCTTTGGATGTAGAATCACAAAAGTGTATTTATTTGTTTTCGTTTCCTTATTCTCTGTGCACTTAAATTAAAATTATTACTATGTATATAAATAAAGCGTGTGTGTATGTATAGACGGTATTCCATAAAATTTGTGAATCGCCCAGGCCGCCATCTTCCGATGGCTTTGGAAAACGTTCAGTAGCGCAGGGTCTTCGACCCGTCCCCTCTGCTCACGCGTGTGTTTTTGACGTTTTGCCGTGGATCACGAGCCCCGTACTCCGTCTTCTTGATGACCAGCGAGACCTGCGATCCCATGACAGACATAGGCAAGTATAAAAGCCGTAACGTGGTGTATTAGCTGCGATAAAGGTAATCAGTGATTTTCACCTGTCGCGGTGTAACCATCACCCTTTGCGTTCGACGGGCATTATCGATTAACCGTACAGCCGGCCGGCGGCGACGGCGGGTAGTCGATGCCGGGTCAAGTGGATGGCCTCTGAAGCGTTTTCAACGGACGAATATTTAGTCCGTCGACGGTCGTTCAGCCGGTTTTTGGGGACCGCCGAGTTAACGGTGGTAGGAAGTAACTTTGGGTAGTAATATTGCAGCGATCAGGTAATTATATCATTGATCATTTCTCTGAAATAATCTGGGTCACTGGCACGTGAATGTCTGCTCAGCGAGTCCGGTGGCGCGCATGCGCATGCCGCGCGACGCAAGCGGGAGAATATTTTACGCGGGGGCGTAAATACATTACGAAAACATCCGGCTTTAAACGGAAATTATTTTCATGCGATTACCCGAACGTCGATTGGACGAACAGTTTCGTCACGTACATAATCTCTTAAAAAGGTAAGACGCTTTATCATATCGTATCGTTAATAGTTGTAACGTCAACGAATTAGCATTTTGCGTTTCCTGCTGCGAAATCGTGTTTTTCCGCTTTCCATTCTGTTTTTGTGGACGCCAGCATTGCACAATGGGCAAAGTCGAAGGGGAAGAAGATACTTCTTGGATGCTAATTAGACAGACGAATTCATTTTGTGAGGGACAATTTTTTTTGGGTGTCTCCTCTCGTTATTCATCATCAATGGTTTTAGAGTGTCACGTCTGTTTCCTTAATGGGATGCTAGAACCTTGAGCGTTATTTACTTTGAATGTCGAATGACATTTGTTAGCGGTGTAGAGTTATAAGTAAAATTTTATTATAAGTAAAATTATTTTGTAATGATATGCTAACGAAAGATACCGAAATGGTTCTTTTTTATTGATTTACGTTGAATATGAATTGTTGTTGAAGATAAGCCAGTAGATAACAAAATACCAGCATAGAAATACTATTTCCAGGAACGTTACGCAATCAAAGCTGACTTCTATTCAAATTACTTTTATTCCTGTGCATGTATTCCACCTGGTTCACGAAGGTGGGAAAAACAAGCGCCGGATAATAATAATTCAAGCATTTAGAACGTCAACACCGCGATGGAAAACGAACGATTAATCTTGAGGACTCGTAATTATGCGGGCAAAATGTATTCACGGAAAAAGATTTCCCTTCTCGGAATCGCATGGTCTCGTACAACTTCGAGGAAACCAGCGAAGAAACCAGAATCCTCTTCTCGGAAAAAATATAACAATTGCATTCGCGGCGATTTAAAATAATATTTAAAGTCTCATTGAGTTTCATGGGGTATTGAATTTAGGATACTCATTTTCAGTAGAAAACATAACGATTACTACACCATTTTTACTCTCGCAATAGGACCAGAATGCTGGATGAGAATTTGTTCCGTTATATGTAATAGAAAGTATCACATCCTGCAGGCTTTGTAAAGAGAGGCACGGAATTATTTATAATTATCCATCATTAATAGGAGGAATTCCCTGGCTCCGAGTCAACATTCCAAGAATCTTCATCTTGCACATAATATAAGAGTATTGAGATTCGCAGTCTACAAAATAGGCAATAATAGCAACAGGTGCAATAATATCTTCATTGCATACATTAATTTTGTAAGGAGAAGAAACGTATTGAACTTAAAAACTAATGTAAAATAAAAGAAGAAGAAAGAAGAGTACAAAGATGAAGATGGCAAATTAAAGATTAACACCAGATCTACCTAGCAATCGAATTGATTTTACTCAATTTCCTTGTAGAAATTCTACAAGCACTATTACAGAAATGAAATATAGTAAATGAAAAGTACTATTGAGATTTCGATTGATTTTAGTTTGTGCATTACTAAATCAATTTCATCAGTAACTTCTCAGAAAAGTATTCCTGTTGTCTTTTCAACAGTTGTGAAAAAAGCAATCAGGAATCAGTCATTTCTACCTATTTTATAGTTCTAGTATTAAGGATAGAAGTAGAAAATAAGATGAAATAGAAAGTTCGTGAAACGACGAGAGGATGGGAGTATTGATCCTCCTTTTGTCATAGCTTCTCAGTTGCAAAAACGGCGATCAGCAATTCGAAATGAGTCCGCCGTGTCTGAACGCTTAATCCAAGTGTCTTTCAGTAAGGCCGGTCGACCGGCCCCGAGAGAGTGGCCGAGTGCGCGTCGCTTGTATTTCTGTCCTGAAATTCCGCAGAGGGGGATGTGAATGCCTTCGGCAGCTTTCTTCTTGTCTCCTTCGCGGGTGTAGTTCACGGGAGCGCCCTTGCAAGGACAGCGGCCTTTTAGGGCTTTCAGGCCTTTCGGGGCGAACGCTTTAACAAACCGAATGGATAACGCTGCGTGCAGACTCGCTCGAGGAAGTCTGAAGCTGCGTCTCCATTTTCATCTGCTATCTCGCAACGAAACTAAAGCCCGATATACACTTTCTCTTCGCTTCATAAACGTGGAAAGATTAAATACTCATTTTCTGTGGCATTTCAGTGTCCTTGGAATAATCCGTTGGAACAGGTTGACGAACAGTTCCTTAAAGAACCGCGTATCGCTTTCAAAGGAGATCGGTTTGTACCTTTATCTTTTTTTGCCTAGCTAGAAGAACCTACGGTTCGTACTCTGTTCAAGTTTATTCTCATTGATCATCAACAGTGGAATTATAGCATTAGGTAGATTAAATTAACGACTTCAATACACTGTTTCATTCTTGTCATTCTTTTCCTTTCAAGTGATCCAAAGGAGCCGCAACTTTTGACGAACCCAACGAGCTCAGTGTCCTCATTGTATCTAAATTACTCGTCTCGTAAGCACTTCGTACAGGAAACTACATCTAGCCATTACATTTAGGTACTTAGAACATTCTTATATCTCACAAATCTTACAAGTGAAACAAGCAAGGTTTATTGCCAACCTAGAACGCCTATCCAGCACTGAACAGGGCTACCTAAAAAAATACTTGAGAAAACCAAAGGATACCAAGGTAATCGATAAAGCGCGACATTGGGGAGGGAAGTATTGTGTCTCTACTCTAGAATTTTAGTTAAAAGCACTTGCCCTCCCGTGAACACCTAGCCTCATCCACTTGGACTCGCGATCCCACTCTGGACGCACCCTAACACTGGCAAGTCAAGACAAGTATAGACCTGGAGTCCTCTCTCTCGTCTCTTTCTCTCGTTTCTCTCCCTTTCCCCCTCCGTCGTCATCTCGCTCTCATCTTCCCCCACCGACTCTATTCTTCCTTCCCCTTTCATTTAGTTTCCCCCGGTCCCCGTGTCCCTCGATCCTCTCGGAGAGTCAGCCGCAGCCGCCGCCGCCGCCGCCGCCACGTTCGCCCGCTTTTCTTCTTTTCTTTCGTGGCGTTCTTTCTTTCCCGCTCCTCTGGCTCGCAGGAAACCAGTCGCGATTTTTCACGCGGTGGGAACTAGAAGCCGCTCCCTACTATAAATAGCCTTCGAGTTCGCTCTCGAGCCACGCTCTCGGCCTCCAACGGCGATGGGAGTAGCTAAAAAGGGGGTAGGCCGCGTCCATGGGCGCCGGACGCGGTCACGTTTTCACCGGGAGGATTTTTTTGTTGGCCTGGACGGGATGGGACGGGACGATCCTTCTAATTTCGCGTTCCCAGGATGGACGACGCCTGCCCAGTTTCCTTTCCTTTTTCCGGAACACTGCTGTCCAACTGCTGCCATCTCCGATCCCACGGTGGCAATTTTCACGGGATTCCCAGCAAAACGAAAAAGCGACCGCAGACTCTACCCCTATCGTGAAGTCACGGACAGATCGTGATTTCGCCATTTTTTCGCCGCCTCTCGTACGGTTCTTTTGGCCCAGGATAATGGCGCGGCTTCTTCTCGCCTCTGAATAATTACTAGCCTCGCCACGGAACGCCTAAGTAGCTACATTAGGTTCAGGGATGAGGTTCGTCAGGTGACCCCCCTTTGCGCTTGATTAGAAAGCTCTTGATTGAGACATTGTGGACCTTGGAATTCCGGGATTGGGTTGTGGGATTCTAGCGGATCTAAATGTGAGAAATTATAGAAATTGAACGTGAATTTTGTAGAAGATTTAACAATTAATGTGGTTTTGCAAGTATGTACTTTTACGGAGTTATTGTTTTTAAATATTAATTTCAGAGAGATTCGTTTTATTGAGAATTTTAGAAATTCGAAATTTAATAAAATCTTGGTGAACATTTTATAATGTAACATTTTAAGAATCATTTTCCTTTTTTATCACATTATGTTTAGAATTTCTTTGATCCTTAAATAGGAGGCTAAATAATCACAGATTATTTAATTTGAAGAATTTATTTTGCTTATAAGATAAATCGGTGGACACCGTTAAATCATTCGAAAAAAATTGTTCGCCTCCACCCTCGAATAAAAGTTAATCGGCGCCCATGTAAGTCATGACTTTGTACGCACAACAGAGCAAGGGGGTTGAGAGAGAAGCGGGGAAGGGTGAGAGCGTTGGAATTTTTATGGAAGAAAAAAAGGTCCTGTGTCTGCGACCAATCGAAAGGGCAGTCGTGTAGCGCGAGGATGAGCGCTGAAGAGAACGATAAATGCAGATAATTTGAAAAAAGAATTATAAATTTCTGCGTAGTTTCTCTACGTGCACAATAACTTCATTGTCGACATTTTTTGAATTCAATTTTCTAAACGTATTTAAATCGATCGAAACCTTCTCTTCTGAACCTCTTTAAAGAACAAAGAAAAATATTTATATACTGCGGTTTGCAAGAACTAATTCGAGGCATCCGCTTCGAGTACTAGCTCGATCAGTCCAATGGTTTCGGTGTCATAAGAAAAACTTGTGTCACGTGTTTTTTCGACGGTGTTAACAGCCCGGGAAGCGGATGGAATTAAGAAGGTTAATAGATCTAGAAAGAAAATCAGAAAAAACTGGAAAAATAGGTACAGATATTGTAGGGTAATTATAGGAGGTGGAGTGGGGGAATGAAAGAGGATATAGTGGAGGACTGAAAGAGGATACAGTGAGGAAACTGAAGGAGACGGGGTAGATCGTTGAAGAAGATTAAATAAGGAAATCGTGGAAAATGAAGCGGTAAAATTAAAAGGGGAAGAGAATCCTAGCAAAAGAAACGGAATAAAGGAATCATAAAAGCCGAAGTAGGCTAGTTAATAAATGCGGAATGAAAAATATCTAAACGGTCCGAAACGTGCACCTGTAATCTGGAAACATGGAATCTGCCAATCTAAAACCTGTTCGCGTCGAACGATTAAGATTTTACAAGCTGTCTACTAAAATAAAATACTGTATTATGGAATATCTTAAGAAACGTGGTACTCTTGTCTCTGCCACGGTTAATCGCGCACAGACCACACCCCCCAGGATCTTCTCGACCAATGCCGCCCACGTGAACCGTCACGACTGCCCTTTTGTTCGACGTCCTGTACAAAACATTAAACAGAAGTGTACACCAATGCGTGTTCGATTAGCGACAATTAAGATCCCGATACGTCGTTCGTCAGGCTATTGATCCTCAATCGGCTTAACTAGTAATCGGTTAAACTACCAATTGCCCGGTGTCTTATTGGTTTAATATTCGTTATCGTTTTCTACGACGTTGTCGGCGCTACTATGTTCGCGCTGACCGTTGGGGTCCATTTAGAATTACACAGGAAAATCGTTGTTGAGAGATTTCTTAAAGATATAATGACAGACACTTGGCTCTGATTAATGAATTTATGTCTTACTCTGTGGGTCTTTTAGGCTTGACGTCAAAATCTATTGCTCGAACGTCCACGGTTTCGTAACAGTAATATTGATTATTATTATGATTCTATTGTGTACAGTGATAAACACGTGAACACTTAATTGGTCGCTTGATGACCTGACCGTGACTTTTTGATACTTGACCTCTTAATGGATGACCTATCAAATCTTCGGTTTTTCAATGTCTGATCTATCAAGTTCTTGATTTTTTAATATCCGATATATCAATTTTTGGGTCAATCGATGCTTATTTCATCGATTCCTAATTTTGTTGACCTTCAATATCTGACCTAGCGTAATTTAAATCTTTAGTCTCTATAAATGTCCAACATTTATAATTAATGAGTATCTCACAAAGAAAAATTAAATAATGTTTCCAAAGCGTGGGTCAAATTGGACCCGGGCATCGCTAACCAATAAATCTCGATATTCGAACCCTATCCCGACGGGAGAATTTTTCGCATCGAAACCCCGCGTTCTCCGGCACCACTGGACGCGACCAGTGTCGGCGGCGTGGTCAATTAAGTTGCAACAAGTAGACTCGGCTTGCCGGCGTGAAATTACTTTAGAACGCGGTTGCATAGTCCGCGGATTATTTTTGTATCGCGTTTGCCGCGATTCAACGCTCCGGGATGGCGTTTCAGGAATCTCCTCGGAGACCCTTGGAGACACTTATAGACAAGGAATAGTTGGGGTTCTTAATTAAATATAAGTAGGCTGATCAAGATAGTTGGGATTCGGTTACACACGAGCAAACCTTGGGTCTCCGTGGACTGTGACCCAGCTACTGTAATACTTACGTTTATCATCAGCTATTCTTTCCACAAGTTTCACAAAGTACTAATACATATTTCATTCATTTGTATATTATTAAAAGAACAGTTTGACATTTCAACTACATCTTAACTAAGTCTCAATTAGATCTCATTAAATCTCAACAAAATATTCAAAACGCCAACAAAATTTCCACAATGAATTCCACAGTAAAAGAAATACAAACTACAAATTCTGTCACGAAACCAACCAAAAATTCTATGGAAAACCACAAACGTTTCACCACAAAAATCACAAAAATTACAAAATCTTCGCATTCTCTATCCTCAAGCTCATGTGTATCGATCAAACTTCCAAAGGATGTCCTCGCGAGCCTCCTCTCTCAGAGCAAGAAACAACGAGAACCGAGAGAGGGATGAAACGAGGAGAAAAGGAAAGGAAGGAAAAAAGGTACATAAAGAAAGAAAGAAACGCAAACGCGAAGTATCGCGAGGATCGCGGTAGGAACGATAAAGTTACGATTTGCGGGGCAATCAATGCGTGGAAACCGGTCGGCGCCGCGGGATTCATGATTTTCGAATCAATTTGCGCTCGCCGAGGAAATGCACCTGTATGCGCATGCCGGCGTCTCCCTTTCACGTCTTACCGGCTGCCTTCGGCTTACGTGAACGTTGCGCAGACTTGTATGTGTGCGCGCGCGAGCGCTCGCTATTTATAGATAAGCGTAAAGCTGATTATTTCTTTCACGGATACCCCGACTGGCCCGACTATGCCGACTTCCACTCTAGACGCTTATAATGGGAGAACCGTAAACCGTGCGAGAGCAACAGAGAGAAAGAGTGAGAGAGGGAGAGAGAGGGAGAGAGAGAGTATGAGGGACAGAATAGGTGGTAATTGTTGGAGGAGACAGGCTGGGGGTTGGAATACGCGAAGAATCTTCGTCGTTTTGAACCACTGTTTTGTCTGTTAACCCTTTAAGAAAGAATTTTTGGGGGAATTATTTTGAAAAGGAGAAACATGTGATGGTTGCCTTTATAAAATGTTTTTTTCTTTGTTGTTCGATATTATTGAATTTTATAATGTTTATGCAAAAGTATTGATTATATAGTATTGTATTTTAATATAATATGTAATCATATAGTTAATTTACATTAATTATTAGTAATGATAAACTCACTCAAGGGGCAACTTGTTAACTTCGCCGAATAAGATTGTTCACGGATAGGGTGACCAGATGTTCTGATTTTTTGGCAATAGTTTCTATTTCTAGTTCGACGCCCCAATGACCCCAAGATGTATTTTTGGGTCTATTGTGGCGTTCTCGTTTTCAAATATTTATTCATATATTCAGTCAAATTTTTAACTGCATGTCGTTGCTTTATGGTATCGTTACGATTGAGAACTAGTTTGATAAGGGGAATGCAAATAACACACACGCGTCGCTTCTTCGTAACGTGATACCGCGAAGTAGTCGGAGAACGCGTTTCTTGATACAGGGATCGCCTTATCAGATCTAATCTAAACAATTGTCGGATTAAATGAATCATCGTGAGTCGAGGTATACGGTGTATGATTTAGCGAGGGCTGAATGATTCTATGAAGAATTAACTGGGGTAGTAGGGAATTGAAAATTGAAGAAAAAGTAGAAGAAAGTTGTGAAAAGTATTTTTTTAAATAAAAAAATAAATCTAGGCATATTGGACCTTAACTTTTAACAAACACGTACTTCAAAGTATCTTCGAAACATAAAGATCTTTTGCCTGACCCTCATTAACCCTTTGAATTTCAAATACTTCTTCATTTATACATTGATTTTCTTCCACATTTCCTTAAAGTATTTTATTTAAAACTCACTGATCAAAATCAACACAAACAGTTTTTTCTATCAATCGCATTTAAACTAACACTTCAAAGATACCAAGTATTCCTCAAAACTTACGAATACCCGCGAATAATTATAACTCACGCTTGAGACAAAGGAGTGCAAAGGGTTAATTCATTCAGGGGAGATTCCAGTGTGTCCCCAAAATGGAAATCGTTGCCCAGGACGTATCCCGATGATCTCGAAAAACGAGATCATCGAAGATCACAGTTAAAATCAGAATATTCCAAGGCCTCCGCTTCATTCCCGAAGAATTGGGGCAACTATCGGAGCATCCGATTATAGTCGCATAATATGCAATTACCTGTTTCTTTTAAATATCGACTCTTCTTCGACGTCGTCGATCGACGAAAAGTGGGAAGCGGAGAGGGAAGGAAAGTATTATAGTTCTTAATACGGTGGGGACATGGTATACCAGCGCCGTTTCATTTTGTGCCCGTTAATGTTTTTCCTCGAACGAACCTGTTGGAAATTACATCTCTTCGACCTCCTTTGTACTCGTCCTTCAAAGACGAAGAGAAAGAACGTCGGGTCGACGCAGGGGAACGCTGCGAGTGGAAGGGGTTGGGGAACGAAGGAGGGTACCTTAGATGAGCCGAGAATTGTAATTTACAAGATCTCCTCGTCCTCCTTGTTTTTCCACGCATGAATAATTTACGGTCTCTTCCACTTTCGCGATCGATTTATTTGTTTTCCTCGCGGGATCGCGTGTCCCTATCGATCGAGGATCGAATCGGGTTCGTCACAATCGATTCCATGGGTCTAATTGCCCGGGGAACCACGGGTCTGCCTCCCTCGCTGTGCCCTGTTCTGAGCTACCAACGAAATGGGCGATCGATCGAGAAAAACAGTTCCTTGAATTTCTTGTTGGAATCTGAGATTTTACAATTTTTCTGGGTTTCTTCGTTGATGGTTTTGAATGTTATTCGGGAGATGTTTGTTAAGCGTTGTTGGTAATTAGAAAACTAGATGAGGTAGAAATATTTTTAGTGATTTCTTATGTGATGGAATTGTAAATTTATGTTCACAAATGAGAGTGAGTCGATGTTTTGTTGTAAGAGGTCAGATGAAATGTTGCACCTTTAAATTTCTAGTAAACGCATAAGGAAACAGTTTAACCCCTTTTAACCCAGCGTAATATTATAGTTTACACTATCTTACTATTTCAATAGTTGACGAAATATTAAAACTGTGGCGGGCAACTATAAATAGACCTTTGCTTTGAACTTATTTTTATCACAAAAGTATTAGGTACCGGAAAAAGTTCTCTTGTTAGTAATGAATTAAGGTCCAATTTTCATTAGTATTTCACTAGTTTAATGAATACAATTGATATTAGCAGCAAGTTATGTGTGTGCCGTATAAAATAAAATGAAATTATTTTACAAAACTGTTTCCTGTGTTTAAATTGTGATTTAAGAACTCGTACGAACTTTTACTGGTACCTAATAGTATACTACCACTATTTTATTCGAAATAATGTCGTTACCGATAGTGCATTGAATGGCGGTTCATTGTTTTCAGATAACTGAACGTAATTCTTTATAGAAATCAAATCCTAAGAATTTAATAATTAGTTTTTACGCATCATCAAATTACATTTTGGTTAACCGTGTCTCACGCGTTCACGGTCCGCAGAAAAGCAAGCGCGAACGATGATTCTGATCGCGTTGTGGGCCCCAGGCTACTCGTAAATATTCGCGGGGCCCCGTAGATCGTTCTCGAAGGAAGGTGGAAGGGTCCAGGGCCCGGGGCCACATTCTCCGGCGGTCCTAAACCTCCCGAAACAGCCTTAAGACCCAGTTAGAGCACGCGACAAGCGGACGTGGCTTGGTATGCTGCGGGTCCGCGACCTGCCATTATTTATTCTGTCATTGTAGCGCATGCCATGCGCGAATTAATCCTTGAAAAAAGAGCAGTACAACGTTGGAATGATTAAAAGTATCCTTTTAACTCTTTTTTTTCTCGCCATCGCATTGGAGATTTTGTATTTTTCTTTTGCAAAAGGGACATGTTGTTATTATTGTTTTTGTCATTTTATTTATAAAATTTTTTTGTTAAATATGTTACATTTTGTTTAATTTTTTTAATATTTTCGAGTTTTACTAATTTTGATTGAAATTTGCGATTGAGATCTAGAAGGTGGTTAAACAATAACAGCAACTCCTTATACCCTTCACAGTGGAAGGGTCGAAACCTTGGAATATATGTAACGTTGTCAGGTACAATGGCTATACAATTATTACATATTATTTATTTTTTTATGCTCAATTTGTCGTTCCTGTTTTCCATTGTTTTCTTTTCTGTTTGTTTACCATGTATTGCCGAGTCTTATTGGGTTTTAGTAACGATAACAGCGTTGTCTTTGCAGCACAAAACAGAAGGAAATACTTGGAATTCAAAATGAAGATTTGGAGGGGCAGCGGTTCTCAACTTATTTTGATCCTTGAACCCTTTATATCTTGACACAAAAATGTTATCTTTCCCGATGGCATATCAATGATTGTCGCTTTGGTGCCCCTTTCTGCGTCAATTTACTAGGACCCTCGGGTCCCTCTCAAACGGAGAATGTCTGCCTCACCAAAATAAGAATAAGGTAAACATCTAACATGACAGACGCAAAAAGCGTAGAGGGGAAAAAACGTAAATCAATTAGCAAACGTATAAGTTAAAAGAAATACCGCGAGATAAACGCGCGCAACGGTGAAGATCATCGGGTAAGTACTGTCATTAAACCTAACCAAGGTTTAAGGCTGTATCCCAGTGAGTTTTTAACCGTTATAAAAGTCGGTAAGCTTTACGATCGCAAAATGAATTCACGCTCGTCTAGATACAGTACATTAAAGACAGTGTTGTTACGCCGGTCATCTGATAAACTGGCCCTGCATCATCAACGTTGTCTTCGTCGTCATCATCATCATCATCATTATTGTCATTCTCATCCACATCATCGCTACCGTCATCTTCATTATCATCAATATCACCTCTACTGCCATCTTCATTATCATCATCATCATCAACATCAATATCATTACCACTGTCATCATCATTATCATCATCATCGCTCTCTTCTTCTCCGATCCTCCTGCCCTTTCGGCGTCGCCACCATGACCGATCGTCGTCATTAGACTCCGTTATTATTAGATCCGTTAGAATAATCCGTTGAAACGGACCTCATCAACGCACACAACTAATCGCTCCTGTAATTTCCTCGGCGATCCTTCGAAGACGGGATTATTGCTGGCGCCTGGCGCATTTGCCAGCCGATGGGATTCCACAGGACTTTTTCCGTGCAAGGAAACAGCGATACTATATTTAGTGCCGTGTATGCGAAGAGCGGCCTGTCGGCACGCCTGTTTCCATCGGTGAATGAAGAGACCATTAACCCGTCTGATAGCGGAGCCGGGCCAATTGTAATTAAGCCCGCAGTTTTTACCATTTCGATCAACGTGCCGATGTTCAATCCTTGACTCATTTCTAAGCTCGTTTAGAAAGATTTCCGAAACCCTGTTGAAAATTAATTTTTTTCACTGCAGCTGATCAGGCTTAATGCTAGGTTTATGGACATTTACTGTACAGTTTATTCTAGTCTTAGTGAGATTGTTGTTGGTTCATTTAGACTTTGGAAATTAGAGGTTCAAAGGTACACAATTAAAATACACATTTGTGTTATTGCCTCAATAAAAATGAACAGAAGCATTCCGTAAACCTAGTGTTAAAGTAATCAGTTGCCCACCCCTTTCCGATCATTCCAGGTTTTGTCCTTGACGATAGTTCTATCAATTATCTTTTTTTGTCGGAAAAGACTTTTCATAGATTAAATTGCAGATTCAGCGAATTTCAATTTACATAGATTATTTTATCAAAGCTTTAACAAGGTAGAAACTCTTCCGTTTATTAGATGTCCTGCTTAAACAAATAAGTCACAGCTCAGACAAAAGTCTATCTAAAGATAAAGTAGCAAAAAACAAAACAGAATGAAAACTGGTAACAATATCTTCGTAATACACATTACATCCATTAACAAACAATAATAGTAAAATGATCTTAAGAAACTTACGTAAAAGAAAAGAAACATTTGAAAACTCGAAAACCGTGATAAACGAAGACTTAATAAAGTAAGCAAAAACGTAGAAGAAAACACGACGCAAAAAGAAATGAGATGAAGGTGAGCGCGAACGAGGTTCAATGGGCGGTCGTCAAGCCGAACTCGTCGTATTATAATAACTATAACAATATCGAATAGATGTGGAACGCGCAAACAGGAGGAAAAGGTAGCCAAGCATCGCGTTGCGTTGTGGAAGATGGTGGTTAGCGAGTTTGCCGCGCGATAAACGGCTAATTCAACCCCGCGGTCGGCCAGGTGAATCCCGGCGCCACGCCATGTCTGAACCTCCTCGGTTCGATCCGTCAGGGAGCAACAGGTTTGCCCGGACACCCGAAGGGAAGAAACGGCGGGAGACAGCGAGGAACAGTAAGAAATCTTTGGCCACGACCGTGCCCGGCCGGTATTCGAGGCACCCGTTTAGGATGACCGTGGGTTAGCTGGGGGTAGGAGGACTCAGTGGTGGGAGCCGCGCTGATGCTGATGACCGTGACGGAAAACCAGGGGCCAACGACTTCAGCCGCGACCCGGGAACATTTAGAAAAGCGTGCCGGCATGTTTATCGTAACTACAACACGTGGTGCGGCCATGGAAAATGGACCAGAATACTTGGCATTCGTAATAGACGATCATAGAGTACCCACAATAGTCCGACTGATAGATCACAGATAATTGGCCTTAACTTCTTCAAGGATACCGCTTATGCTTTCATTTTTGAAGTTTGACAACCATGTATATGGATACTTTCATTCTTTTCTTTGTTTAATCTTTTGCCATATTGTTTTCTTCGCGTCTAAGTTGAACCAATTGTACTATGAATAATTTGCGACAAATGTTAAGAAACGTCTCATTTATTGTAAGTATATATTAACTCCTTGCTTTATGATTTCTTTCAGAACTGTACTTGAGAAAAGTACGTTAACAATTTATTAGAAAGGGAAAAGAGTTTAGTACTTATTTTATTCGTTATATGTACTGCAGACGTTAACGATTGATAATAGAAAAGAAATGTTTAACTTATATTTAAGGAAAGTAAATAACATTTTGATTTGGAAAATTTAGTTTAAAATTTTCATCGCGTGTTTGGCACAATATCACATGGCAAAGGGTTAACATTGAAGGTGAAATATTGAAAATAGCAAAACAGTCTTTCACATAGTACAGATATATGTGTTATAAAAAAACATTGATTTTTAATCAATTAATCTAGAAATTTTCGCACGAGTCTCACTCGTCATTATAGGGCAAGGGGTTAATGTGTTTTTTGGTAATTGTTTTTTTATTTCTTAATCTTCCTTTTTTAAATTTTGTATCTATATATACGCGTGCGAAGCATGACTAAGGAGAAACGAAATCGTCTCGGTCTGTTCCAAGAAATTCGTCCTTGAAGAGGTTAAGGACTGATAGCGGGCAGGAGGAGAACTAATGAAGGTATAATAATAAGTAAATGACTTTATGGTATAGTAAAGCATATTTATAATACTCGTTCGCGGTGATTGTAATCAGCGAAATCTATTACAGGATGTGGGCGATTGAGAGTTCATCGTCTTCGCATGTTTCATGAAAAATGGTGGATTGGGATTAATTTAACCCTTGGCATGCTAAGGTGAGGTCATTCAAGGATCTCGATGTATATTTAGGTGTACACGGAAATCTAAAATTGGCTGAAATTATATTTGTGTGAAAAGAGTATTGCTTTCGCGAGTGAGTTTCCTCCTGTATTAAAGATCAAACGAATTACTTCTTGATCAGGACGAAGAACATGGTCATCAACTAAAATTGTCTTATCTCGCAATGATAGATATGTTAAAAACATTCAATATTCAAAAAGATTTAAAAAATAAATAGTTTCACTCGAATACTATAACGAATAAATAAAGAAACCAAAAGAGGATCTATTTTTACAATTTTTATAAGGATTGCATATTAATAGTAGATTTACGGAACGCGTCAATTTGACGCATATTGAATTTTATAAACATTACTTAGTAAATGCTTAACTCGATTTTGATGGATGGAATTATATATATATTCAATTTGTCTATTTTTAACTGTATAGTTTTCACACTCAAGATTTGACACTCAAGATTTTGTACGTATATTGCGTAAAGCAAATTAAATAACTTTCACGCGTGTCTCTATCCGAAATCTTAACGCATAATATAAGGTTGCGGTAGTTGACACGATATTTTTCTTAAATTTTATTCACATTTTATAACAAACGATTTGTTGCATTTAATAAAATATTGTAACTATGAAACTTGCTATTGAAACAAACGCTAGTCGCGAACGTGTTAAGTTAATCAGCGATCGATCGAATCAATTCCAATTGTACACGTATAAAACCACTACTATACAATGTCTTCCAGCAACGTCCACCGATTAATCGAATTCAAACATTTCCAACGAAACCGGTATCGCTGAAAGCCCACTGGCTCCTGGACAAATGACCGCCGAGTGGCGGACGCCTGTTAACATGGACGAAGAATACAAGGGGAAAACAAGCGAGGGGTGGGAAAGGAGCGGAGGCTGGGGTTTGGCGATGGTGGTGGCGGCTATGGAGCGGCGCCACCGCCACCGCGCCGGTCACATATACTTTCTGGTGCCGTGTAACGCCGGGCGCACAGCGAGTACATCGTGTGCCGACAGTCGTGCTCGGTCCTTCCTCTCGCGCGGGTCCTATAACACACGCTCTTTTCCTCTCTCTCTCTTTCTTTCTCTCTCTGTTTTTCTGCGGTGTACCATACGAACATATCCAGTGAGTATCGTTAACAAGTGGTGACAACCCGGCCGAAAGGGGAAAACCGACGGTCTTCCAGGGAGAGACTCTTTCCTAACCGGGAGCATCCCCTGGTATTCTAGCTTGGCGTCGCGTCCAACAACGTTTTCAACCCTTCGTCGTTACCGTCGTTAACGATTCGCTGATTTGTTTACCGCCTCAAGTGGCCGGCACGTGACACGTTCACGGGTCCAGTGACTCCGATAGCTCCCAGCCCTACGGCCTTCCCCTACCCTGGTAAAGTTTGATATCTCTCGCACTGGTGACCTTGAGACGGACCTTGACCATCGGCGAGACCACTTTTGGAAGATTGAGGGTGAGAGTTGCGCTGCCTGACGGGTATGCTGGGATTAGTATGTCTGTTTTTGGTACTAGAAGTATTTTATTTGGTCTCCTGTTTCGCTTTTGGGTAACGAGTACGAGTTTTTGAAAATGATTTCAATCTTTGCTGACTTGTATGTTGTTTTTATTTTTTCAATTTTAGATCTTCGTGTGCGAGAGAAATTGAGTGCTTGTCTTGTGAGAGTTTTGAACGGATCTTGATGAGGAGATCGAGGTGTTTAAAGTTTGGGTTTTTTATTGAATCTGGTTTCGAATGTTGAGAGTTGGAAGTTGTTGAATGTATGTTTGGTTTTAGTGTGAGTGTGTGGTTTGATTGAAGTAGGTGTTGGTTTACTTGTGAATGAGAAAGAATTGTAGAGCTTGCATGAGCGTTGATCAAATTGCGTTGTTTTAGTGTAGAGGTCTTTGATACTTCTCACTTGTTCTATATAATCAATGCTCTTAACAATGATTTTCCTATTATAATTTTATTCTAAAGAAATACACTTTTGCGAGTATATCTTTCTCTCCACAAAGTATAACCATAAACACTAATCATTCATTAATCTACACACTCTCACAACACAACAAAAGAATATAAAATATAATAACAAATAATAATTCACTGTCTTATTTTACAGTAAAACAACTAAATTACACTTCGTCTAAAGACAAAACGTTCTATAATCAGAATTATAATAATAATTACACCACTAATATAAAAAAATAACACAATTTAAAATCAAAATCAAAAAATACCGAAAATCTCAAATAACACACTAAACTTAATGTTTTAATTTTATGTTTTAGTTGTTGAAATTTTACAATTACGAATTATTTAATAAAATAACAAACAGAAACGCGTCAATGATAAGTTCAACGAATAATCGACACAGTTACACTAAACTAGAATAAAAGCAGCGTGCATATATCCTCCGATGATTCTTACCGGCCGGTCCATATGCTGACCACATGTAAGCGGCAAGAATCATCGCCTCGCGTTCACTGTTGATACGTGCCGTTGGCAGCCTTGCGTTACACGACCGTTGCGGCAAGAATCACTTGGCCGTGTACATTGATTATCTTTCAGGCCTCTTCGGAGAGTCTCGATTGCCCGCGGCGATACTGTAGGGCCGCTGCTTGTACACGTTTACCAATCGTGCACCCGTAAATTGTCACGTTGAACGAACCAGGATGATTTACAACGCTAACCGGGAGAGAGAGCGCGTTGTCTGTTATACGGACTTCACACGATCGCGGTTTATTTATTGCATTACACCGGGGACCGAACCGTGCAATAACACATGGCATTTACGAGTATTTACAACAGCGTTGGCCAAGCTTAAGCTCCGTCGGATCTTCCCCCTCTTCACAGCCGCTTGTACCACGACACTCTGTATCAATTACATGCAACACGCAGATTATTCGTGCCGTTTTCATCGCACTGTTACATGGGTCGCGCGGCAACGATCATTCAAGCGACTCGCGAAGTGCATAGGGCGGACCCAATGCGAAGCTGCGGTGGGCGCGTTATTGTGCTTATACGCGGTGTCTCAGGATTCCTCGATCAATAGCGAATGAATATACTCTGCATTTGGGAAAAATAGAAATATAACGGCTGTTACTGAAGTGGAATTGAGTTTTAATAGTTCCATCGATAGATGTGTTATTGGCTTATTTGTGAAATTTGTCTTGTTGCAATGCTTTAGCATTAGCTGTCAATGCTAAAGAGTAATACAAAATTGATGTTACATTATGTGAAAGTCTTGTGTGAAGATTTCTGGGGGGTGGACAATTGTTTCATTTCACGTAATACTTACTATTGAGCAATATTACAAAAAGAATATTTCAATAAGATGAAACAATTACTATTGAACAACGTTTCATTTTATTGAAAGATTTTTTTCTTGTGCCGTATTTATCAAAATTTGTACTGTTTATTAAGTTGGATAACATTGTCGTGAAGGTTCGATAGAAAGGACTCGGAGCCAAGTTCGGGAATTCCAGCGGCCATGGATTATTGAAATGTCTACCCGAGGTGAAACGAATTTCGTAAAATGTCCGTGGAATTACGAGACACGGGTTATTGACACAAGACTGCGGCGGCCTTGAATCATTTGAAGAAAGCTTGTTAACTAATTTCGGTAATGTACAGGGTGGCGCATGACACGATCACACGGAGGAGAGATTATAGTTCTCGGAATATGCTTGCTTTTTTTCGTCATCGATAAATCTTAAAATAATTTTGGCAGTATCATTCGTATGTTAAGGGTAGTTCTGTATCCTTTAATTACAAGTGTTTTCATTTACCTGGTACTGATTATAATTGAATTAATTATTCAGCTACAAGTTGAAGAATCAACGCATCTTGTCGATTAGATTATAACGTTAATTAAGAATATTAAAATTTGAAGACCTAATTAACTTTTTACGAACGAGACTGTCTTAAACTTCTAATATTTCTTTTTATAAAAAACTAATTTAGTTTTCGATATAATATCGATGTCTTAAATACTAAAAGAAAATCAAAAGATAGTTGAACAATTAAATTCTTCATTTGCAAATTTTCGATTTTAGATATCGTAACTCGAACTGGCCATTACGACGACATTTGACGATAAAGAGTTAATGCTGCAGTGAGGAAAATTGTACAAAAAATGGCTTTACGACGAATGGAATCGGAGAATGGTTAGATCGTCTCTGTTCCTTGCTCGATTCCGTGAAACCGCGAGTACTTTCTTCAGGAAACGTGTGGACAAAATTGTGTAACACCGGCAAAGCGTTTAGACACCATGCTGTTTGACTTATCTTGTCTTATACGTAATTTATTTAACGCTTTTTCGGAATTTTTATTTTGCAAATATTTAAATTATGAAGACGTGAGAGATTGCAATATAAATTTGTGTATTTACACAAATATAAGAATAAAATGTCAACAAATGTATTTTCTAATTTTTGTAAAAAATTAGAAGTAATTTACTATACCGATATGCTCCGGTATATGCTACCGGTAATTCTAGTATTAATCCTTTATCAATGGATGACTACTTTAAGTCATGATAGTTGTTCCGTTGCAGGTTCCAATAAATGACTATACAAGAACATTTATATACAACTTTGTCTCCAGTTAATAGTTAAATTAAAGAAGAAAAGCAGAAGCTTCACAGAGCAAGACTGCAACGAGCGCTCTTAATGAACCAATTACAGCTTTATGAAAATATCCTTTCAAACAACTTGCTTAGACCTATCCAATTTATCTTCGTTAACATTTATCTCTATATCTTAGTCCTTGATCAAAAAGTTAGTGCTATAATTAATGCTATCTTGGTAAAAATCAACAATGAATATCATTTGATTACCTAATACTTCCATCAAGTCGTTTTCTCGTATTAATTTTCTACAATTTTATTTCTTTGCTCAATTCTCGGTCTTAACACTACGATGAAGAATTCATTATTAAATTACTTTTTAGACTTTCAATTTTACAATTACCATGAAAAATGTTAAGAACAATGGCTGGTCCTAATTTTTTGATCAGGGACTGTAAAAGTAAAATTGTATAATAATCTCTTTTGTCACGTAACGCTAACATCGTGTGTTTACAAGCTGTTTTATTGAAATGTAACTTGTATATTATTTCTAGGAAAATCCGCAACGTATCAGTCACATTGAATCTCCATAACGCGTTAATACACTTTTCCCCGTTCTGTTTATTGAAACTCGAGCGGAGAACGTTACTCTTCCATATACGACGCGGCTCGGTTTCTTTGGAACCGGTAAAAGTGACCGTGTGTGCGCCAAGTTCATTTGCATTATTAATGATTCGATAACACATACGTCGTTTTGCAATACTCGTCGTGCGCCGGTGCGTAATACACCAGGTATCTCCATTCAATAGGAATGTCCACTGTTTGCGATGATCCACGACGCGGGAGCAAAGCGATCCTTCCTTGTTGGTGATCCTCATATCCACCTCGATCAAGAACTGATATAAACACATATTTTATCTGTACATTTTTATATTATTTATCATCAACTTTTACTATGCTCGATACGTTTAATTTGATGTTTTCACTGTACCATTAGATTTATTCTTCCTTTAACGTAATTATAGTATATCGTTAAGGCTAGAATTATTAGCTGAGTCAAAGTGGCCCATTTCAGGTCTTTTCTTTTACAGTTATTGAAAGAATATAGGTGGTCATCTGAGAAATTATGAAATATATTTAGGTAAACTCAGATTGGGATATAGACAAATTGAAATGTCAATGAATGTGTTTTTATTACTTGCATTAGAAGATATGAAACAGTCAATTTTAGTGATCGGTAGTTCCAGTATTAAAGTACCATTGAACGAAGTTAATTCATAATTTTTCCTTCATCTAATCTGGAATGAAATTTTTTCTTGATCTATCTCCTATAGAGGATGTCCTATATATTCTGAAATTTTTCAATTCCAGGCTGAAAGCGTGAAACCTATCGACGCCAGAATCCGAGCCAGTGGAACTGATCATCGCACCTAAGACCTGAAATCAGCTCAAAGAACTCCTCGACGATCCCATCTTCCAAAGGAACAGCATCCCCGAATCTTGAATGAATTGATCCGAAACAACTGCACCTGTTGGACGCACAACATCGAAAAACAGCCCTGAAAAGAAACAATCATCATTTCGTCAAACATGACATAGACTGAAGTATCTTGTCCAAGCGTGTTCACCCAGAAAGTAACTCGTTGAAGGATACGAATCCGATAATCGAAGAAGTTTGTAAAGAAATAAGGCATAGGAAAGATTCATCTGTTAAAGGAAAATATTTTTTGACGAAAGAAGCTAGAGAATTTCTTGCATTGCTGGAACACAATTGTTCGTTTGTAAAGGACAGGATAGGTTCAAGGAGCAGCACGCAGCGAAAAGTTCTCATCACCGTCGAAACGGATTCGAGGAGAGTCAAGTGTCGCTTTAGCAGCGTATTCCAGAGCAAGTGGACCACGGGGACCAGAAGACGCAAACGTAGAAGGATCCGAGGCATCAAGGAAAAATGGCGTACGACGACGTTATTCTGCGGATGGGCGAGTTTGGCCGGTACCAGCGCAGAATCTACCTTCTGCTCTGCCTTCCGGCGATATCGTGCGCGTTCCACAAGATCGCTGGCGTCTTCCTTGGCGCGAAGATGAACACTAGGTACAGCATTGTACACAATTGAAGAAAAAAATATTTTATTTGAACTTATTATTTGAGTTTACTAGACATGAAAAGGGATTGAAATGTAGTATGATAGGCAGGGTATACAGTATAGCTTGAGGACTGCTGGAGAAATTAGTTTTAAAAGTGGAGCAAATGATATTTAATCCCTTATGTGTAGGAATATCGTATGTATAAGCATAGAGATTGCTGCATTTGGGGGGTTGTATATCATTGTTATTATTTTTGAATCAGTAATTAGTAAGTAGTCTAATGAAAAAAAAATTTCGAGATTAGTTCGTTGGAAAAATGTATTTTGAAAATTGGAAAGCTGTAAGATCTTCGTCTCTTAAGTAATCTTAATATCCTTTTTATTGTACTGCAAAATGTTATGAATAAAACGGAAAGATACCTACCGCAGCGTTCGACAAAGGCAATTAAAAGAATAAATGGAGGAGACAACTCAATTAATGATTAAAAACAAGTGGCGGATATTGTTTCGAGAAATCGGAACGCATACCGATAATAAAACGCACCTGTTGCCGATCGAATTGCCGCGCGGTTGTGGAGGAAAATATTTTGCATGCTAAAAGACGCCGATTACCACTATTAACTTTTTATAAGTCTGAGACATCTTTTTTTCCGTTTCGCATTCTCAAGGTCTAGCCTCGAAAACTCAAATTTCAGCTTGGAATAAATCAAGATTCTCAACTCTTTTCTATATGAAGAATTCAATGACTTATTTGTATATGTCCTTGAAATGATCTTGAAACAAAAAAATAAAAACACTACATTCTGAACTGTTAAGGAAAGTAATAGAAAAAATTGAGAACAATTCATGAGATAAATTTGAAGTAATATTGTGTACAACTGTTCATAAAGAATAGAAAAATTTATGAATTATTTAATTCTATGTAAGATATTTTAGTATTTAATTTTATCAAACATAAATGAACATATTTCTATTTTCAATTTGTTTTAGATGCTTGTTGCCACATGAAAACGTGGACAACGCTACGTACTTGTTACCCCAAAACGTGATAAACGCGAGTTATCCATGGGAACAAGAGTCGGAACAATGGTCACAGTGTTACAGACGCGACCCCAGTGTCTTTAATCAGACAACAATGGACAGGTACGTCGACACATCGACCGACGACGCGCCAATCCAGAAGCCCTTCTCTCCGAGTGATCTAAACACCCATGGCCTGAAGAAGTGCGAGAGATATGTCTATGATAGAAGCAAATACAAAAGTACCACCATTTCTGAGGTATACACTAAGATCTGCTTTTCAATTTATTTTCTTCACTGGTAAACAGATGATCAATGTTAAAACTTAATACCTCAAAGACATTTCCTAGACTATGATAAAGTATTAGTATATCTTTGTGTTAGTTACTTAAAGAATAAAAAAGTTAAGATATAATAAAACCGTTCGTGTTGTTTCTTTTCAGTGGAACTTAGTTTGCGACAGGGCATGGTTGAGAGCTACGGGGGATTCTTTGTTCATGGTAGGAGTCATGCTTGGCTCGATGATTTTCGGTGGTTTGTCCGATAAATATGGGCGTAGACCAATTTTCTTCCTGTCTTTAGTCATACAGCTGGTCGGCGGTATACTAGTCGCAGTTGCACCCGAGTTTATATCCTACGTTATCTTCAGGTTAATACTCGGCTCGACCACCAGTGGGGTCTTTCTAGTCGCCTACGTCATTGGTAAATAGTTATACTAAATAAACTATTCTATATATTTCTGCGTTTGTTTGAACCGGTCGGAGAAATAATCCTCTTTTAATGAGATCCTTGTTAAATGACATAATATAAAAGTAGATTCTGTAGGTTGTTTAAATATTATAGACACTATAACGTGCAGACAATGTTACCTTTCAGCCTTGGAAATGGTGGGCCCAAGGAAACGTTTGGTAGCTGGCGTTGGTTGCCAATTATTCTTCACGACTGGATACATACTCACTGCTGGTTTTGCATACTTTATAACTGACTGGAGAATGCTGCAAGTTGCCATCACCGTGCCAAGTATTGCATTCCTTCTCTATTGGTGGTAAGAATGATGTTATTCTTCCAATAATATATTGCAAATATTATTATTCGTCGCGTGTTTCCTAACTGTAACATCTTCATAGGTTCATCCCTGAATCTGCACGTTGGCTGTTGACTAAAGGTCGTGTACAGGAAGCAAAAGACCTCCTTCAACGAGCCTCATTAGAAAACGGTGTGGAGATGCCAAGCGAAGCACTGGAAACGCTTCTTAATAGCTGCGAAGACAGCGCACCAGATTATAAGAAACCGTCGCTGTTTGATCTTTTCCGATATCCAAATCTGAGACGGAAGAGTATTTTACTATTTTTCAATTGGTAACGTTTGTTCAAAATCTTCCAAGATATTCCGATAGTTTAAATTTCAATTTTTATTATCTATCTTCGTTATATAACATTACACACAGTGTAATGAATCAATCATTTCTACGTTTTTCAGGCTTGTAAATAGCGGCACTTACTACGGACTCTCCTGGCATGTAGCCAACCTTGGTGGCAACGACTATGTCAATTTTGTCATTTCCGGGTTAGTGGAAGTACCTGCATACACATTTCTAATTTTCACCCTGAACCGTTGGGGCAGGAAGATTATTTTATGCGGTTGCATGTTAATATCCGGAGTGGCGCTACTTGCTATCTTATTTGTACCTGCTGGTTAGTTAAAGACACACATTTTTTTAATACCCTTCTTTGTTTCGTCAAGTAATACTGAACTCTATTTTGACAATACTATTTTTTTAGATGCTCAGTGGCTCGTCGTGTGTCTAGCCATGATCGGGAAACTGACTATCACATCGTCCTACGGTGCTATTTATGTTTTTACTGCCGAACAATTTCCCACAGTCATTCGGAATGTCGGTCTCGGAGCTAGTTCAACTTTCGCTCGAATCGGTGGTGTAATTGCCCCATATGTCATTCACCTGGTAAATAATTCTATGCTTTCACGTTGCGTAGATAAATTACAGTATGATACGGTCCACTGCATTAATTACTAGTATTTCTGGAGAAAATTATTTAGTGGAACAAACTAAACATCTGGTATAGTAATTATTCATATACTGAGTCAAAATAATATCTTCATTATTTATAAAAGAAGTACAATAATAATAGCTGTGATTAAACGCTTCCTGACAAGGACTTTTAAGTATGTACTAATATCTCGAATGATTTTCAATCTGTTTTGCAGTCCGAAATCTGGATGCCTCTTCCATTCGTTATTTTTGGATCGTGCGTGCTAACAGGTGGTATGATGTCATTGCTCCTTCCAGAAACATTGAATAAGAAGCTTCCAGAATCTATACAGGATGGCGAATTGTTTGGAAAGTACGTGCATTTTTAAATGAACCCTTGTTCATTCTATAATATCATCGTTTACATTTTTACTATGTAGAACGTATTATTATAGAAAACCCTCAAAGAAGGAAAAGAAGAAGCAACTAGACATAGAACAATTGAACGAAGTGGATGTGATAAAGCCATTGAAGCCACAAGAAAACGGTGTTCACGAAAAGCAAAACGGATGACAATGATCTCCATGGAGATCGAGATTTGGTTATGCTCAAAATATGTATTTGAATCCCGCCTGATTGTATTCTAGGCAGCCTTCTGTATATACGTATTTCGCGTATATAAATTTTAGCGTGCCTGTTACAAAAGTTTACCAACGAATCCAATTGGACTCTCAAGCTGCATGATCAATCAAACGTAGGTTGCCTCCGACTGAGAACGAAACACAGAGAAACACGAATCAAGGGACTACTGATATTCTCATTGAACGTTTTAGCTCTAAACTATTGAAAGTGAGAAGGCGATGATTTACCTTCTTTACCTAAGTACACACAGCCTTTGTAATTGATAGCACACGAAAAACAAATCTGCCAGAGAACATATCACTTACTCTAATTTCCAAGTGTCATTTACATATTAAGTGCCCTTGAAATGTAAACATGTAAAAGTTTTCCCGAAATACTCGCGTGAAAAATAATAATTATTTTCGCGCGACTAACGCGGATGAAAAATACAAAGACTTTGACATTTTATCGATTTTTTTTATTTGTATTACGACACAATGATATTATCACCTTATTCCTATTTTATACCTTTTCCGTTTCAATAATTATATACCCATAATTTGAAAGGTAAAACTATCAAATCACTACTTTAGTCATATGAATATTAAAAAATAACATTAAAATTTAATTTTCAAAGTTAATTTTTCTCAATATTTTATATTTTTTAAATAACATGTAATTAGATATGGTATAACAAATTTCTATAGGGAAAGCATTTTCTAGTTTTAAAATCTTCATAATTTCGATTTACTTTTTAAAGATGTACTTCATGAAACAAAGGGTAAGTATATGGCGCTAGATTTTTAAACGATTCAAATGTTCTGCCACCTCACGGAAAGCGTATGAAACGTTAATGATCTCGAATCTTTAAAACATATCGAAACTCGAACGTTCAGTTATGTCGTTTTCCCGCGCAAAGTAGTTGCCTAGGCACGCTAAGCGTTTGTTAAACTGAGTTTTGTACTTGTTAAGTACTTGTTAATGTTAATAGTGTTTCTATAAATTGTAAGTTTTAAATAAAGTTAAAATGGACGGAATTGATAGAGATCAAAGACTCGAAGAGATACAGAGGGAATATTTAGATTTTTTAGATGACATGGTAAGTAGAATCATTCAACGATTAAAGCGCAATTATTGTTTTCCTGGTTATTCTTTAGGAGGATCAAGGTATCTATACTACTCTTGTTAAAAATATGATCGAAGAGGGCAAGCGCAGATTGTATGTAAATATTAACGATTTGAGAAGAAAGAATCCCAGTCGTGCAGCAAGGTGAGCACATTAAGTTTAGAACCCGCTATTTTATCAAAAAATTGTATCAGAAAGTTCTTTCAACATGCTTATGCAGTAATACTACCTATAATTTCGATATTAATTTTATTTACAGTCTACTTAACAATTGCTTTGAAGAACACCAGGCTTTTCAAAATGCATTGAAGCAATTTGTTGGAAGCGTTGATACTGAGTATGCGAAAGGAAATATAGATTTTTTTGTAGCTTTCGAAGGAAGTTTTGGAAATAAGCATGTGACACCAAGGACACTTACATCCCGTTTCTTGAGTAACTTGGTATGCGTGGAAGGTATTGTTACAAAATGTGAGTCAAGTTTTATAAATTTTCGTATTTAATTTCACTTATATTAACATAACACTCTTACACACATTGTTGTACAAATGTTTTCAGGTTCTTTAGTACGACCTAAGGTTGTTAGAAGTGTCCACTACTGTAGTGTAACAAAAACAGTGATGGAAAGAGCTTACACTGATTTAACTTCGTTTGAAGCATTTCCACAATCTGCTGTATATCCAACTCAAGTAAATATTTTTTTTTATATCTGTATTATTTAATCCTTTGCACTCGGAAGCTTTTCACTAAAAATATTCAACATTTTCAACATAGACGACACTATTTGAAACAAACTAATGAGAAAATATACATAAATTAAGAAACAAAGCTATTTTATATGAATATTTCACATATTGATGCATTATATAAAACTTAATATTATATATAACACTTTGTAATTTTGTTATATCAAATCGAATGGTGACTGAGACTTATCTCTTGAGTGCAAAGGGTTAAACTCTTTGCAATTCATACAATATAACATAAAACTCATTTATAAATAATATCAAAACTTTATGATTATAACTTATACATGTAGGATGAAGATGGTAATCCTTTGGAAACAGAATTTGGCCTTTCTACGTATAAAGATCACCAAACTCTTACCATACAAGAAATGCCTGAAAAGGCACCAACTGGTCAGTTACCAAGAAGTATTGATGTAATATGTGATAATGATTTAGTAGACCAATGCAAACCAGGAGATAGAGTTCAAATTGTTGGAAGCTTTAGATGTCTACCTGGCAAACAAGGAGGATATACAACAGGCACATTTAGGTTCGTCAATTACAGAATAAAGAACGTGCTACTGAATACAGATTCATCTAGAATTATTTGTATATAAAGAATATGTCTTTTTACAGAACAATATTAATTGCTAACAATATCATGCAATTGAGCAAAGAAGCTAATTTAACTATTTCTCATGATGATGTGGCTATGTGTAAAAAGCTAGCCAAGACTAATCCATGTAGAAATATTTTCGAGTTACTTAGCAAGTCATTGGCACCTTCTATATACGGACATGATTATGTAAAGAAGGCAATATTATGTTTGCTACTTGGCGGCGTTGAAAAACTATTACCTAATGGTACAAGATTAAGAGGGTAAAAGCATTTGCACAACCATGTTTCATGAAAATATTTTTTAAAAATAGGAAATTATATAACTATTCATTTTTTCAGAGATGTTAATGTTATGCTTATTGGTGATCCATCGGTTGCAAAATCACAACTTCTTCGTTATGTCTTATGCACTGCCCCAAGGGCAATACCCACTACTGGCAGAGGATCATCTGGTGTAGGTTTAACAGCTGCTGTAACTATAGACACTGAAACAGGAGAACGTAGACTAGAAGCTGGTGCTATGGTGCTAGCAGATCGAGGAATTATTTGCATAGACGAATTTGATAAAATGTCTGACATCGACAGAACAGCCATACACGAAGTAATGGAACAGGGAAAAGTAACAATCGCCAAAGCTGGAATACATGCTAGTTTAAATGCGAGGTGTTCAGTACTTGCAGCTGCAAATCCTGTTTACGGAAGAGTAAGGGGCTCATTGCTACACGTAACTGATTAATTGAACTAAGTAATTGGTGTTTCTATTTCACGCGAATGTTCATGTTTACAGTATGATCAGTATAAAACGCCTATGGAAAATATTGGACTTCAAGATTCATTGCTTTCACGTTTTGACTTGTTATTCGTTATGTTAGACACGGTAGATTCTGAACAAGATCAAATCATTAGTGACCATGTTGTCAGAATGCACAGATACAGAAGTCCGATGGAACAAGATGGCGAAGCGTTACCATTAGGTAGTAAAATAGATATACTGACTACAAAAAATCCCGATGAAATTGTTGCTGAAAATGAAGAGATTCAGGTTTATCAAAAGTATGATCCTCTATTGCATGGTAATCTACGTTCTAAAAGGTACTTGAGTGAAAATTAATATAATATGAAAATATTATAAAACCATATTTAATATGAAAAGAAAAATTTTATATGTTTAGGGACCAAATTCTTTCTATAAACTTTATGAGGAAATACATTCACATAGCTCGCTGTATGAAACCCAAACTTACAGAAGAAGCTAGCGAAGCAATAGCTTCCGAGTATTCAAAATTGAGATCTGAGGAGTCCGTAGAGTCTGATGTGGCAAGGGTATTTATTTTATCGTTACATTTTCAATGAATGAAATATTAATTCTGTTCTACACTCAATCTATTGTATTCCTTTATTCAGACTCAGCCTGTAACAGCTCGTACTTTAGAAACATTGATTCGATTGTCTACAGCACATGCAAAGGCTCGTTTGTCCAAGAATGTTACTGCTGAAGATGCACACGCTGCAATAGAATTGATAGAGTTCGCCTACTTTAAACGAGTTTTAGAGAAAGAAAAGAAGAAAAGAAGGCGACATGATAGCGAAGGAAGTACACACGAAGACGAACCTAGTAGTCAAAAGAATAGAAAGCGAGTTAAAAAAACAAATAAAAATGGGGAAGAAGATCCTTACAATTTCGATAGTGAAGATGATGATCACATTGATGAAGCTGTAACCAGGGTTACTAGATCACAAAGTAGTTTGTCTCCTACTAAACGATCTGAAGAATTGTTAAAAACAACATCTGAAGAAACGGCATCTGAGAAAACGGCAGAGCTAGAAACCTCTGTAGAAATTACTGAAGAAAGGTAAGTACATAAAATGTCAAAATTGATAATATTTACACTTGATATACTTACAGTGTAAATATGAAAGATCAAGGTCTTCATACATATATTGTTAAATTCACATTAAGAAAATATTCGTTTTTATTCGTTTTTTGAGTATTCCCATGTAATTTGGTATAAGTACTATACACACAATACATATTGTATAATTTTAGATTAAAAGTGTTTAGAACACTTCTTCACAAGTTGTTCCAACAACAAAGGGCGCAATCACTTCCATTGTCCAGAGTACAGGAATACGTTAATAGTGAACAGCCCCAAGTATTTACATCTGGTGAAATTACTGCAGCAATTAACAAGATGTCTGACGCTAATCAGATAATGGCTGCGGACGATAATATCTTTCTTATGTAAATTACGTTTATGTAAGTCATTAATTTTATATTTTTAAAATCACTTTTAAATTTAAATTATGTAACTTTGTTATAAAATTTTTATAAAACAGATTTCACAGAGTACTTTACATTCCAATAATTTTTACTTTCGTATTCTCTCTATTTCACGTCTACTTATTCTTACATATAATTCGACCAGTTTTTGGTGTGTTTGATTTTTCTTCTCCTCAAATTAAAAAGCAAGTTAGAAATTATATTTATCAACATTTATTATCATTCCATTGTTACAGTACAACACATTGGCACATAAACTAGCAACAGTGATCAACATTCATTACAATACTGTAAACAATATTATTTTATGCCTCTAATTCTTCTTATTTGTTGTGTGTATATATATATATAATCGATTCATATCACGTAGATATAAATGGATGTGCTGTCTGATTTGAATATACATATCTAATATTTAGGCATTTTTTTCTTTTACACGTAATTTGTTCTATCCATACTTCCGTTTTTGTTAAAAAAATTCTTAATTGTCTAGTGTCGTCAATATGAACTACTTATCAACTAAGTTTCTTTTTGTGATTAATATGAACATATTAAAAACTGGTTAGTGTTCAATCTTATACAATGAAATTGTAACATATTTCGAACTTTGTTCATTTATATGTTCAATGGTACTCATTTTGAACAGTATGCTGGTAATATTATAAATCGATACTTTTTCTTTCTTTTTTATATAAATAATTTACACGATTAAATTATTATCATTGGGAGTATCAAATCGTTCAAATTTTTACTATACATGTGTACATATATACTTTAAACAAAAAATTACTATACATTTACAAACAGATATAGAAGTTTCACAATTGCCAATGTTATTACTACTTGCTTATCATTATAATACAGGCCTTCAGGACGTAATGTTTCTGTTGTAAATAGATTCACATTACACTTAATTGATTTTGTTCGTACATTATTTATCCGATTGAAGCAATGAAACATGTATGAAGATTTAATGATCAATGTCGATATTAATAATCATTAAGCTTGATAATAAAACCTTTGTAACAGATTAATGTCAAATATGACACAGAAATAGGTGAGAAAGAAAGTTATTTATGATTCAATCTGATATATTAAACTTTCAACTAAAGTTTTTTCAATAGAAAAGAAATTATCATTCATGTTCCTTGTACTCATAGTTGTGCTCAACAACATCAATTTGATTTATTTTAATTAGCACTTCCGTGGTTCGATACTCTTCCATTGTACAAAACTTACTGTGTATCTAATTCTTCGATTCTATACAAATTTCATACTTCAACACCAATCACTGACAGAAAAAATATATATGTGTAACGGAATTATCAAATTATCTTCAATACGTGTAAAAACACCTATAATCTACAAAATATTAATCTATGTGGAACCTGAGTATTTGCTGAGTAGAATATTGATATACGAGGGAAAGAACTTATTAACTTAAACATTTAAGAGGATAACAGCATTAAGTATTGGAAAAAATATTCTAAAAATCAGGATTATGTGATACAGTTCCCCTATTCCATAAGCAAATTATTCATATGTTTCGTTTGTAAAAATAACATAATAAAAAAATTAAGCATTTTATACAATATTCCTTGTACGCCTTAATATAGAAAGCTCCTGTTACAAGATTGTTATGCTCCATTTCTAGAAAATTATACATTCAAAAAAATAGTTATCTTTTATCATATTTAATAGCATTTCAGGAATCATGCTTTCTTTTCTCTGCGTCAAGACTGAAGGTGTTTATTAAAAAATTTTGTTTAACACAAATAGATTCAGGCACATGTTTTTTACCTTCTCTTTTAACTGTCTAATTGTTTAATTTTGGAAAACTTTATTCCCCAATTTCAACCATTCGTATGTAAATAAAAGAAAAACACACACCAAAAGACGTTCAAATAGGATTTATCTTGCACCGTTTAAATTCAAATTGGGTTTCTGTTTCAATTGTCGAACGTGTGTGTTCCATTTTCATATGCATGATTTTTTCGTAAAATGTTTAAACTTCGTCTTCACTGGACTCACTGCTATATGCCAGTTGTTCTTTCCACCATTCACGAACTTCTATCATAACGCTGGAAGGTTTTGGCACTGTTGCTTTTGCATTCAAAACCTCTCGTTGTGGTCTGCTTTGTTCTGTACTCTCTGTGAGATGGGGCAAATTATTTTTTGCCATTGCTTTAAATACAACACACAAGTTAAAGGAGAAGCCAACAACTGAGGTATGTAATTATAACTTAATTCAATATGTAAGAATAACTTACGTGGTGGTCTGTTATTTCTTTTCTTAGGTGGTGCATTCTTATCCTTTTCAGACCTAATCGAAGCAGAATCTGAGGATGTTGGAGTTAAATACTTCTTCCTTGATCCACTGCCTATACTATCTGACCTTGGAAGAACTACTGGTTTCTTTGGTCTATGTTTGGATCCTTCTACATCCTATTATAAAATACATTAATGAAATTTTATAAAAAGAAAAGTAATGGTAAGTTGCTTGTATACCTTTGTTTCTACTTCCTCTTCTTTGTCTACTTCTTTTCCTTTTTCTTCTGTATGCTCTTGTTGTTGTATTGGTTGATCTGTATTTGCGCGAAGACCAGCTACAAGATCATTTTGTTGTTTCTACAATATATAAATAACAAGGTTAATTTTCACTGAAAAAGGTTCTATATTCGTTTTTAATAATTTCATTAAGACCTACTCCACTGGCTCGAATTTTTTTCAGACAACCCTCTAGCCAATTCCTGATTGTTTGTTTAGCAACTTCTTCTTCAATGATATATTCGAACTCTTCTCTTGCCAGCAGTTCTTCAAGCTGTAGTGCTTTTCGAATGTCAACTGAGCGATACGATAACATACTGCAGAAAAATATATAAAGCTATTGTGCCTCGGAAAATCATATTTCTGTATAGTACTAGGTAATTACTCACTTAATAACGTCATGGAAAGTAACGTCTTCACCATTGTTCAATTTTTCTAATTCGTAACACATATGCTTGAAAAGTAGTCGATCTTTTTGCGGGTCAGTTTCCAATCTGCCTTTCAATAACCGTAAAATGAATTTCACCTGAAACACACTAATACATCATTACTTCTAGTCTAATTTATAACAGTCTATAAACTTAATAAAAACAATACTTTCAGGCGTACCCGTTTCATTGGTATGACACCCTTTTGATGATTATCGACCACATTCCAAGTGTTTTGAAAATTCCTGATGTCAGCATATGAAAGTAAAGCATCTTCTTCATTCGAATAAAATAACGAAAAGTTCTCCATAATAATAGCTGTTACGAAAGAATTAGTTTACCTATCAGGAAATTACCGGGAAAGAATCTATGAGTAGCACTGCTGGCTAAAAGATCAGTTGATACTTACCCACCAGAAGATTCAAGACAATGTAAGTGATAATTACGTAAAATGTACAAAAATAAATTAAGGAAGCATGAAAATTGCCGCAATCAGTTTCCCAATAATTAGCAGCTGGAGTGCAATACGGTGGTTGTATCATGCAATCGTGCATTATTTTATTCCAGTCTTCTCCTGTGACGATGCGAAAGAGCATAGCAACGCCAGTTACAGGTGACTCAAAATTGGCACGTCTAAATAATAAAGATCTTACTTAAGATCATATCGTATCAAAAACACCTGCGCTATTTCATTATCCGGAAAGAGAAGACACTGAATTCAAATTATTGAAGTTGATGAGTATGTAGTCATATCAATTGTATAGTTGTATAGTTCTAAATCTTGCCGTTCTTATTAGTAGATGGCGTGATAAGTATATGATGTACGTACTACTGAATCACTTGATGGCTAGGCTGATGAATTTGGCTGATTAATCAGTTTTCATTTGTTCTCGCCCAATTTTTTTGTTGGTTTTATTTCCTAATTTCTTTCATGTTTTATCCGTACTTTGAACCCATCAATTTCCACGATTTGAATATATTTTATCATTGAAAGTGTCTTTTCCTTGTTCCGTATTCTGCTGTAAAATTAACACATTACCTTCCTATACCTTCTCCATATTTTACAGTTCCAAAGACGATCGTGCCCGCTAAGGCATAGAAGAAAACGAGGAGAAACATGCCAAATATGATGAAGAAACTTTTACAAACGGATACTCCGACCGTCAACATTAACATTTTGAGGGTCGTATGTTTGCCAGTGATGGTGAAGAATCTAAGTATCACGACCATAAAGCCAATCACATACGACAGATCGTTCTGCAAGAAATCACTTCTGATCATTCACAGTCGATATATATATATATATAAATAATAATAATAAATAATATTTATATATATATATATATATAAATAAATAATTTTAAATAATATATATATATATATATATATATATATAATTAACAACACCGAAACGAAACATCAATTTTCTTTGTTTTAAATCGATTACCGGGTAGACACATACCTTCATTGTGCAATGAATGACGATCCAAATAACACCGACAACTGTCACGAGCAAATCATATCTGTTTCTTCTGGACTGCCAATAGCCACGTGGTGTAAAAGCAATATTTTTCATGATCACTTCCACGAGGAAGATCAGTGTCAGAATCGTGGACACCGTAGCGAGTGCTTCCGTGTGTTCCTCCTCGATTCTCCACTTGAGTGGACAAGATGAAAGAGAAAGAAAAAGGTATGTCGTTACGGCAATAAAGACACGTGTCGGTTTACTTTTACCACGGTCTAATGGTAGCCGGCAAGGAACAAATGATTCAAGGTAACAGTCTTTTGCGAATTGAGTCAAATGCTTCCTGTCTTTAACGATTACTAGTGTATCAAAATTCTGTTTAGTATTTGTGATTGTGTGTTGTGTGTTGTCATTAGATTTATAAGGAGCGCAATGTGGGAGGTTAAATGAAAATTTGTACAACTCACAGAAACGCATAGAAGAGCACTGTTTATGAGTACCATGACCGCAATGAATCTTTTAAAATAGATGTTTTGAGTGATGTCATAGATAAAGGCTCTGAATTTCTTTCCATCCGGTCTAGGTGGTAAATGCAACGGCTGAGCAATCTTCAGTCGCTTTTTTAAATCACACCTATTCACACAACAACGTACAATCAGATTCTTGATATTGTTAATGTACCATATAAAGACAGTTTTAATTGATTAGTTAAGTTTTTTTACCATCGTCTTTGATCGACAGTGAGTAACGCGGTTCCTTTGTTTTCAGAATAATTAGCAATAACAACACCGACGAACAGAGTCAAACCGATCATACATCCCAAAAAGATGTAGATGTGAATATAAATGGCGTGGAGCTAAAACGTGATTGGACAATATCATTATTATGGTTAGTTTGCGCGATATCGTCGTTTGTCACCTCAAGGTGAGTAAACTTACTGGACCGAGTGCCTTGATAAGAACATCTCTAACGTCAAGCCATCCTTTAAATGAGAGCACCTCAAAAAGTGCCATCAGTGCATCACCGATATTATCAAAATTAAATCGTCTAGGATTCGCCCTAAAATATTTTCATTCTCTGTTTAAAATTATTCTTCAATCCACGAATGATATTTTTATACTTTAATGCCTACCAAACTCGTGGCACTAGTATAGATGGATAGCTCTCATTCTGACCCGGTCTCAGTTTCATTTTCGTCACGAAAACTCTCCTCATAAATACACCGACACACTCTTCCCGTCTCAGGATAGTCGGATCATTGCAACGAGCTAACCGACCACCGTAAAGTTGTACACCGTAACTTGCGAATATAAACATTAATAGGATCAACAGCGTAGACACCTAAAAAGCTTCTTATTCATTCTTTGTCTGAACTTTTCGCGTAAAATTCGTAATATAAACAACCTGTACTAAGGGCTTTAACTCAAAATAAAAAATAATTCTCGATATTAAAAATTCACACGAATGAGAATATTATCTAGATTATTTTCAATATTTGGACATTCTTATGGAAGGTTGTTTTTATCAGAAATTCTTCAAATTATGGCAAAACTATTTACCAATAAGATCTCTTTGAACCCCCTGCACAATTCATACACGACTTTCCTCATGTGTGGGACAAGCGTGAATATTCTCAGCGGTCTGACGCAACGTAAAATCATTAAAAGTTGTGCGCCAGAATTTGGTGGCACGCTTTTCGGCATCCAGCAAAGGAACACGAGGCTGACCTGAATGATCGTCGAATCATCATGAAACGATTCAGAGAGGAACTGAAAGATTTCTCGGATATTTTGGATGTGAACGTACGACATAAATGAAAACGTCCAAAACAGAGGCAACGTCTTTGATGTAGGCCTTCGGCGTAAAAAATAATCCGTCTGCCAGAATTTTAAGCGCCAATTCGATGCTCATGAAGATAACGAAACCGTATTCGGCGATTTGCAACGCAGGTACCTCCATAACGCGGTAACGCGGCGTTTCGAACATCATGGAGATGCAAGACATAGTCGTGGCGAAGATCATCACCCAATCTAAGTACGTGACTAAACCAAGGAAGTTGCTAAAAAGCGTGTAGTTAAGTTTGCCGTTGTTTATTTATTTTCGGTTAGACGTTCAAGCAATTGTTCTACAACATATCAAAGCAGCCATTTGAAAACAGAAGCACTTACTGCAAGCTTTTGTACTGAACTTTCCTTTCTTTCCCAGTCAACGGATCTTTCACGTTTGTGTCGTATCTCGCGTAAACGAGCGACTGGCAAATTTTCCGAAATTTGCTCTCGCGTGGCACCGCGAACAGCGGTGTGTCAAAGAACGGATGATTTTCGCGCAAATCTTCCTCACGTTGATTTCTACATCGGGTGCAACGTGGTGAGCGTATAAATTCCAAAGACGTGGTAAAAGTGATTTATCGCTAGGAGAGAGAAAGAGAGAGAAAGAGAAAGAATTGATTGTTTTACCTGCGCATCTCGGCCTGCTGCCTCTTAGCTTGCAGTAATTTAATGTCCAAATCATGCGGTCTACTGCGAGAAGAACTCACTCTGTTTATCCCTCCAATGTCACCATTCTCCATCAGGTGTTCATACGTTTGCTTTAGCTTGATGGATCCGCTACGAACACTCCTCCTGATTGACCTGTTGGTCATTTATGAAAAAGCGATTAATCTTTTTATAATTAACACCTTTTAAAATTTTATTCACTTTCTTTTAAGTTTTTAGATGTTAAAGTTTAGACATAAGTATTCAAATCTTTTTGGACGAGGATTATAGAATTATTAATTCAAATAAATTATCCACTAATTGCTTCAAGTCATAGAAGTTTTTGCATCTTCCTGTAACTTACTTTTTCTGATCAATGCGTAGTTGTTTGGCACTATTAACAGTACCTTGAGGCTTTAAAAGGCCTTTTCCTGGTACTGGTATCATAGCGGAATCACCTAGTAGAAGCCTCTGGTTGTTGGAGTCACTAGGAAACAATATTGATGTAATTATAGGTCAGGAAACATGACAATGAATATTTCAAAATTATTGAATGTTATGCATACTTTATAATATAAGTAACAGCTGCCTTTTTAAGGCTAGTAACGACGTTTCGTACTTTCGGTAAATTATTTAAAATCTTAACTGGACGTTGCTTTCTATATATCATTTTTGAGTCAAAAGTTTCATTTACTTTTTTCACTCCTTCATTTTCTTCGTTTTCCATCTCAAAAACAAATTGTCGCATAAAGCTTTCACGTACCTGCATAAACAATTTGATGTAATTATTTTATCCACTGTAAAAATTCAAAATTTTAAAACTGGAGTACCTTTGGAAGACTAAAATCTGATGGTACTTTGTGCAAGCACGTCATTTGAGGGCTGTCAGGAAATTTTTCAAAAATTCTTAATCTAAATGGCAGAGTTTCTTTTATTTCTGCGCTTTGTTCACGAAATTTCAATTGTTTCAATTTCTTAATGTCTTCATCCAACTCAAGATTGTCCAATATGACTGCTACGAACAAACTGAGCACAATCTTAAAAATGAATAATCGGTCAATGTATAATTACACCGTTGTTAAATTGCTATAATAATGAATTCATTTATTATTACCAGTGTAACAAAAAGATGGTACAAAATAAAGTAAACAGCTACAAAGGGTCCCATTGTTTCATGAGTCCTAAGCATTGTTTCATCCATAACGTCAACCCAAGCCTCTTGTGTAAGGATTTGAAACATAGACATGAATGCCTACATGAGAAATTATTAATAATTTATGTGAAATGTATATCTGATTTATATTATATATTACCTCTGGAAAGGTTTCGAATTTGGTAAAATCGCAGAGGAAACAAAATAACTGCATGGAAATACTGGACGATATAACCAGCAAACACATAGTAAAGATAATAAGGCTGCCAAGCTTTTTTCCAGGCCCAAATATTTTATATACAAAATCTTCCAACATTGGAGACGCTTTGATAAGTCTAACTACCCTCAGAACCTAGTTTCGCAAAAAAAAATATTTAATTTAAAATTGTGTACTCCAATTATGCTTCTATTCTTCGTAAACTTTTCTTATTTTCTGTTTCAGAACAAAATGGAATGGAAATTAATGTAGAAACCTGAAAATATGTGAATCCAGAAAGATAGAAGAACGGAATGATGTGTATGGTTGTACCAATTGCCAGCAGCAGCTCGAATTTGTGAATTGAATGCTTGTAATAACTGCGGAATCCAAGGCACCATATTTTAAACAATGTTTCTAGGTCTAAGAATATCGTGAACGCGATCTCAGTGTAATAATAATTGTCGTAGTAAGTATGCCTTGGTTTTTCATCGTGCTTGAAGCTCATCGTAGCAGTGGTGATACCGTTTGCTAAAATAGCGCACATCACTACCATTCGAAAATGAGGAGACCTGAGAATGGCATGGCACACTGGAGAAGCCAGGCCACCATGTTTGTTTTCGTCTAAAGTTACCAAATTCCAACCGTTGTCATCACCAGTTAATATCTAAAAAGAGATATTTAAGAAATTAATGCTTTATTTCATATAATTTTCTGTAATTTGACTAATAAGGAACACATATTAACGAAACAATTATTGACAAATGACTAACTTGTGATGCAGTACTGTTACTGATGTGTCCTCTAACACCCCACATTTGCTGGAACTGTACACGTATCTCGTTAAAAGTTTCCGTGATAACAGCGATGAACACATTTTTAACAAGCCAAGCTAAGAAAAATATCATTGTACTGAAGTAAAGAACTGCACGCCAAGCCGGTAAGCTATCAATAGCACGGTACATAATGAAAACCCAACCCTCTTGTGATGCAGCTTGATAAACAGTAAAAATACTCGTAGCTGAAAAGTGGAATTGTTTCTGTTAAATATTAATAAATCGCCAAAATCTTTAAAAATGTTTACTGTACATCATTACCAAATTCATCGAAACCATTGAAACCCATAATATATTTTGATAACTCGAGTTTCATGCAGGTCATCCCTTCTGGACATTGATATCCTGATTCAGGATCGGTCGAGCAGAATGTATCTGGAATGGCCAGACTATTTATTGTTATGTGTTTCGGGTCAGTAGTATTAAGAACACAATGATTTTTCAATTCTCCAAAAAACTGAACACCCAGCAGGCCATACAAGGACATGAAGAAGAGGAAGAAGAGGGTCACGTTGTATATTTGTTGACTCGATCGTCTATAATCACCCAATAAACAATATAAGTATGGGATGTTGAATGAAAGCTAAAATACCATATAAGATTCCTTACTTGAATATTTGATTAATTCTAGCTTTCGGCATGGAGAACTTAAGGTAGACTCTAAGGAAGCGTATCATAATCAAAGGTCTTGGTGCCCGTAATATTGAAACGTAACTGAATTTCAAAACAAATCCTAGCATCTCAAACATTTGTAAAATTACGGACAACCAAAGGAAGACAACCATACTCCCATCAAATTGGCACCAATGGTCTTTCAAGTAAGATTTATCCTTCTGCAACGAAACATGCAATATTTAATAATAAGCTAAAGTAAATTATTTCGTAATGGTATCGAGTTACCTTCAGTATACCTCTGATGTGCATCTTAGCGATCATTTCAGCAGTAAATAAAAACGTAACTATTAAATCACAAACAAAAGTAACATATTGAAGGGGCGGAATGTTTTCAAAAGTCTTAGGAGTATTTAAGCAGACTGAAATTAATGATACCAGGGCGCAAGACCTCATCAATCTTCTAACCCACAACTGAAACAATTAAATAATTAGTATCGTATCTTAACAGACATAAGGTAAATTAAGTTTTTCATTTCATTCATTTAGAAATCACCTTGTTCACCCACTCTATGTCAGTGCTCTCATTGAGGGACTCCTCTGGCCCATAATCGGCCAAGACAGGTTCCCCCTTGAGGCTCTGCTTGCGCCCCAGCATCATAATAGGTATTATGTTTGCAATGGTGAGGCCTGTAACAAACAAATATTTTTTATTCATTCATATGTTCAGATATAATAATTATTTTTTATTGGGATTTAAATTTCTTGTTAATAAATATTTTAATAGCATTTGATGATACGATAAACAATAATGAATGAAAGAAGTTGTGAAATGCAAAGTCATATGCCTAAGAATATACAGTTCTTCATATAAAATTCTACAATGTGAATAAAGATAAAAAATGTTGTAATATATAAAGCACAACTATTTCTAGTATCATACTCGTAAAAATAATTTAATTAACGATGTTGACCTACCTTTTTTTTAACCGTTTGGACGAAGACAAATATTGCCTTTACGGCAATTTATATAGACTACATTTCAGTATAAAGCAACGATAGAGCTTAACGTGTAATAAACATTTTAGCAGTAACAACAAGCTGGTAGCATGGCGGTAAACATTTTTTGGTTGAGTTCTGCAAGCTTTCCAGCGACAGTGAAAGCTCCACGAGCATGAGCAGTTAAGAGTTTGCTGCCGTGAGTAAATCAATATTTCAAATCTTGAATGAACGCGCGCCTCACGACGTATCCTCGAATTAACCAAATATTTTACTTTCAACGATTTTGACTCAAATGAATTTTTTTGTTGCATGTACGACTAACAGATTAAAAAATATTTGTCATATGTAGCTATAAATGCCTTGGTAAATCGGTATTTTTATTTAGAAAGAATTTTATGCAATACATAAATTTACGAGAAAATACATTTGTAAATACATATAATATATAAAGAATATATTTTTGTTTTATTAGAAAATATAAGGAATGATTTATACGTTATCATTTCACTTTCCTTTAAAAATAATAGTGTAAAGTAGTAATATGAAAACTGTTCTTCAGTTGTAGTCAATACTTCTTAGTTATAATATTAACATTAATATTAATTAAGTCAAGACTCTTTTATGGCTTTATCCGCCGAAGTCAGCATTTTTGAAAATTCAGAGTTCGGATGAGATAAGAGTATGGATGGTGTATCGAATTCAATTATCTGCCCATTTTTCATAACAATAACGCGGTTACATGAAACCACAGTCTTTAAACGATGAGCAATTGTCAGTACGGTACAGTTTGAAAATTCATTTTGTATTGTACTTTGCACTGCCTCTTCAGTCTCAGGATCGACAGCAGCTGTTGCTTCATCCAGTATCATTACCTACAATTAATGGAATTAAAATTATTGTTACTAAATTAATTTAATTTAACAATACACAGTATGAATTATTCATTGCAGTTCTATATTTCAAAATGCAATGAATACGAATAACAAATACTATACTTTAGTATTGCGTAAAAGTGCTCTGGTTAAACAAAGCAATTGCCTTTCACCAACACTCAGATTTTTTCCTCCGACTTCAACAAACGCATCCAGTTGTCCTAACATATGTCTTACCCTCTCTTTCATTTGTGTTTTTTCTAAAGCGCTCCAAATATCTGAGTCACTGCATTGCTTAAATGGGTCTAAATTTGATCTACAATAAAAATGAATAATTTCTTAAACCATTTTTTAAACACTTTAACCTTTTAAAGATAATTACCTGATAGTCCCGCTGAATAAAACAGGATCTTGAGGAATTATAGATAGTTTACTTCTCAATAACTCTAGGTTTATTTTCGCTATATCTACGCCATCAATTTTAATTTTCCCAGATGAAATTTCAACTAATCTGAACAAAGCAACGACAAGAGAACTTTTTCCAGCCCCCGTTCGTCCAACGATACCTGAAATCCATTACATCGCGCCCTAAATAATTATCAGTAAATATAAGAATCATTTTTTAAGTCACTCCTACCTATGTGTTCACCGGCGTTAATAGTAAACGAAATATTATTTAACACTGGCAACAGTTCTTTTCTATAACGCAACTGAACTTTATGGAATTCCAGCTTCCCATGAGTTGGCCACTCATTGGAAGGGTTTACAGGAGCTTTGCTGACGATGCCTTCCTTTTGTAAAGTCTGTATTATTTATGCATATACCTGGATTTAATTAAAATATTTTGTACGATGTATTACTAAAATGTATATTCGTTTACTGACTCTCAAATAGTAGCCTATTCTTTCGACACTTATGAAACGTGTTTCTGTTTCCGCCATTAACCGTACAGTATACTGAAAAACACCTGTCATTTGGGTGGAATATGCCATTGCTAAACCGGCGAAAGCTGGTGGTATCTGATTTTTTAGCGCTATCACAAGAAAGGCGGTGATAGATGAGGAAACAATTGCCAAACTATCGAGCCTTGCAGCTGACCATCTCATAACTGACTGACAGAGGTAAAGACACAAATTATTTAAGTCAAACAGTTCCTCAAATCTAGAAAATAATAACTTGTTAAGAACTTGTAATAATCGCAACATCCAATTTATTATCTGTTCAAATAATTTCAATGAAAATAAACATACTTATTTATAAAAGCTTTCTCCTTTTGAAACGCATGAATGGTGTTCGTGCCATGTACAGTAGTCGTGACAAAACTTAGAATGGGTGATTTCGAAGTACTTTCCATCCGCTTAAAGTCTCTCATTGCAACTCTAAAAACAATTTTCTATATTTAAATGCTCTTCGATATTATTTAAAAATCTGTTTGTTTTACCTAAATATTCTACTAATGTAAAAGAAAGTGGCCCCAAGAATAATTAATGGCAACGAAAACCATGGTATTATTGAACATATGAAAATAATTGGGAAACTGCATGTGAAGAAATTCTGTACCATATTTTCTACGGAAATTGGAATGTAGTTGTCCACTATAATAAAAAAAATAATAAATTAGACAAGTAAGATAATTTCCATTTATAATACCGGTAGAAATATTTAAAAAGCTTTCACCTTCGTCCACATCACGGCTGAAAATATTTTGTATTCTACCGCTAGGCGTGGATTCAAAGAATGTTAACGTGGATTCAATCATTTTTTTGAACACTTTATTATGTAGTGCCGTCGAAGCACTTATTGTAGTATAGCTAATAATTAAACCACGTATCAGACTTGTAAATAAAATAGCTCCAATGCAGGCTCCGTAAATATTTTGATAATATGTAAAGTCAGGATTGTCATTTAAGTTTTCTGATACTATAGTTTCATTAGTTTTAGGGTCGGTAATGTTCTTGAAAAAATGATACAATAGAGATATAAGACATGCTTCAGAAATATATTTTATGTTACAATTATTATACGCAAGTATAATAATTCTATAAGAAATATATGATTAATTACGTTTATAATCAGTAGATTCAAAAAATTCAAAAAGACACGAAATTTAATTTAAAGTTCATAATTTTTTACAGTTTCTTATTGTCCTGAGAATATATTGAATCACTGTATATAATAGTATAAAAAATACTTACTCCACCACCAGCCTTAATCCATATAGCTAACCACCAAGAACTAAATGTAGAGCTTCCTACGTTCAAAAAAAGTGTACAAAATACTAAAACTCCTATAAAATAACCACCCGCAGATTTTATGTATACGTGGTACGTGTGCGCTTTCACTGTACCCGTTTCCACTTTTTCTTCCGTGGTTAAAGACGATCCTAAAAAAATACATATAAATTAAATTATATTCAAATTATAATTGATTTGTGACACATACCTCCTCCAGACATTCTATTTGATACTTCGCCATTGTTGGAGTCATGCAATGAACTACTATTTGCTACAATTTGTGTTTTCAAATTCTTGCTGGAGTTTTTACTTTCAATTTGAGCACTTGTGGTTGATGGTTTACTAAATAAAATTAAATTATATAATACGATTATGTTGTTAAAATTCGAAATATTAAACGCATCATTTATACAACGCTCACTCTTTTGTATTGTCCTCGGTTGTTAACAGTGAACTGTTCACCATTGAAGTATATTCCTTATTTAGTTGCATCAACTCATCATGCGTGCCTTGTTCTATAATTCTACCGTTACTCAATAAGTAGATTTCATCACAGTGTTTTAGAAACTAAAATTTATAGAAAATTGTATTACTCGTTAATAGCACAATAAACATATAATCGAATATGAATGAAACATACTTGAACTTGATGCGTCACAAAAAGAACACATTTGTTCTTGAGTGCTCCAAGAATTAAATTCTTAAAAATGTATGATCCCACGTGAACATCTACTGCGCTTAATGGATCATCCAACAAATAAATATCTCTATGAACAGATGAAAACAGTGAATATTTTTTACAGTGTAAATATAGTATTGATTTTCATTGAGATGAAAAATATTTTAAGATGGAAAATTTCTTACCGGTTGGCATATAGTGCTCTAGCCAGAGCAACTCTTTGCTTTTGACCACCTGACAAATTAATACCTCTCTCGCCTATTTCAGTATCATCTCCACCGGGTAACATGTTTATGTCTTCTTTTAAGTTACATACTGTAACTGCATGATAATATCGCTTAGCGTCAAACTGATTACCAAATAAGATATTTTCTCTAAGCGTTGCGTTAACAATCCATGCTTGCTGACTAACATAGGCGCATGAACCTTCTCTCAAGAGTTGCCCATTAGTCATTTTCAATTGTCCCAAGGCAGCAAGTAATAGACTAGATTTTCCACTTCCTACGTGGCCACAGATTCCTACTAATCCGCCTTTTTCTGCCTCAAATTTAATTTGAGAAAGCACTTCAACATATTGAGTCCCTTTAGAAGGTTCAGTTAGTTTTTCTAATTCGACTTTGTTCCTCGAATCTGAAGAGTCTTTTCTGAAATAAAATGTCGAAAACTGACTTCGATAACATAGCAAAAAATAATAATAAATGTTTTAGTAATAACATAAACTCACGTTTTTTCATTATTAAAATTTTTTGATTCGTTATAATTTTGATTCAAAATCGAGTTTTCATATACAAATGTACCGTTAGCAATGACTACCGCTTGTGATTTTACAACTGCTTTTGATATATGGCATGTGTGTTCTTCTAGAAGTAATACATTCTGCACAAAAAGCACTAATCATTAAAAGTGTATGGCAAAGTAAAATAGGAGAAGTAATTTCATTATACAACAGCATGTTTCTTAAAAACATTTTCTAGCTGTATTAATAATTGGTATATTTATCTCTTAATCCATGCAACACATATTTATAAACATTGACAAGTGTTCAGAGTAATCCAATCAACGTAATTACTTGAATGTTATCTGCATTACTATTAATGATAATTTCATGATCATTTTTAATTTCTGAAATTTTATCAATTACAACATATACCTTTCAAATCATATTTCTTGTTTGAATAATTGATTATTCAAATATAATTGAGTTGCCCTGTACTTGCCAGTACGTTTAAAATAAAAATCATTGCACACTACTTTGTTCAAAGCACACAACTAAAATGAGCAAAGAAATTACTAAATGTTATCATGCATAAAGCAATTATGTAAATTCACTATAAATGTTTAAGCTGTTGCAACATACATAAAGTGCAAAATAAGTTTCATTAAAGTACAGTGACTACATGCTACAAATCCAGTTTTCATACCATTCTGATGTTCAATTTCTCTTCTCTGTTACATACCAAACATGAAATAAAGTAACTTACAAAACATTATGCATTGTAACAAAGAATAAAAGCATTTTTGTTATCCATTTTTCATTCACAAAGCTACAAAGATGCATAGAACTACTGGAAATGTATTTACATTAATATAATCTCACGATACCATTAGTACTATTAGTAATCAATAGTGACAATAAATAGACAAAAAATAAACACCTGCAATCTGTTGAGCGTTATTTTTGATTCAGCGATCTGAACTAAGGCCACTTGTAAAAACATGAAAGAGGAGCGAAATTGAGAATTGAGTAACGATATGAAGGGAAACACCTGGAAAAAGTAACATATCCCAGTTTAAAGTAATGGTATTTATCATTATTAATTGTTTCTAATTGTTTCCAAATATTCTTTGTGCGTTAAATTGTAAGTGCAAGTGAAGTGCACCCCAATCTTAAATGGTTAATATCACAGGGAGGAGTAAGAGAAAAAGCAATTGCTTCGATATATTATTTATACACCATGCAGTACTTTCCCCTTTACACTCACAACTGTTATGAGAAGCTTTTACCATTATACTAAACTGATATTTAAAGTCAGCTAGTACATATTATTAATAATACAACTTTCGTGCAAATCCTATGCATTTTTCCCATCAAATTATATTAAGTTAAGTGACTTCCAGTATAAAATACATGAAAGCTAGTTTCCTAATAAAAGGTACGAAAATTACGTGTATAGATTAAATTATAACTGAAACCTAAAATTCTGGAATATTTTAATATTAAATCATATTAGATTAAGTCACAAGTAAGTTCTGTTTTTTTTTTAATAGAGCTTATTTTTTACTTGAACTTTTTTTGACACTTTAATTTTTAAATTTAAACTTAGAGACAATTTTCTAATAGTCTTTATTATAGAAGTATAATCGGGTAATGCTTGGAACAACAATTATACTCTACTTATAACGGATCTTACTTATGGCTAAACCCATTAATTTAAACTTAATCTTTGAGAGACCTTGAGTCTTCTAAGGGTAATACGGGCGTCGAAAAAATAACGTGTAGAGTCCTTAAGGGAAACGAGGGCCAATCTCAGCATACTTCCAAAAAATGTTGTAACTGGGAAAGCCTGCAATATATATTGCATTAAACGAAATTGTTACTTCAGACATCCTTAAGCATTTTGCATGGATATAAACGATTCCATTGACCACTGAAGTAATAATCTTTTTATTACGAAATTACTTATTCTAATATTCCTCCGTAAAATTCATTCAGTTGTGTAATATGATAAAACTGGAACCTTCAATATTATTATCGATTCAATGATATTTAAAAATTAGTATACCTGAGCGGCAGTGATACTACTGCTCGACGATAAATGAGCTAAAACTGTAATGATAGCAGATATTGCAGGTACAGCTGGCGTTAAAGAAATTGCAAGGCTTTGAAAGTATACAGTTTTATGTAACCAGTGTTCTTCCTTCTTTCGTATATCTAAATGACAATACAAACGTAATAATATTTTAAACATATAAATATTACTTACCATAGTTTACTTAAAAGTGATCGTACCTAACAGTTTGCGACTGAAATATTTCTCCCACGAATACATTTTAATTAATTTTATACATTCTAAGATTTCGTTCATCAATTTCACTCGTATATCTGTGACAATAACAGTCTTCGAACGAAAGTATCCAACTACACGAGATATGAGATACTAAAAAAATAAATGTATATTTATATCGTATTCTAAAATATTAGAAAAATATAGGATACAAAATAATCATACGCACCTGAAAAGGATAGAATAGAATAAAAACAACTGTCCCAAGAAGAGCTAATGGACTAAGTATCCACAGTATATAAATTATACCACAAGTGACGATTATTGGGCCATTGAGGACCATAGGTCCATAAATAATCACTTCAAAGAGTCTTTGACTATCGTTAGTAAATAAATTGATTATCTAAAACCATAAGAAATTAATAGTGCATACTCTATTTAATATTCATATAAATATTAATTAAATATTACCTCTCCTGTACTTTTATTTCCAAGGCTATTCAGTCTTATAATTTTCTTGTACAAAAGACTGATACAAGCAGATTTTAATCTTAACGCTGTTCTAATGTTTGTATTCCAAGTCCAAGTGAAAAATATCATTCGTAAAACATCACAACATGTTAATAATATTGCCCACTTTATACCTTCCCACACGTCTTCTTCTGGAGATTGAACGTGTTCTAATACTTTCTTCATTAATATCATCTGGAAAACGAAAGAAATAAGTAAACTATTTATATGATCTTCAATTTTATAGAATATATATTCAGTAAATTATATAAAACCAAAGCTTATACAGGACTTAGGAATCCACAAATTGTACTACAAGTTATTAAGAACCATGCAATATATATCCTTGTTCGCACAAATCGCCAAGCAACCATCGGAAATGAAGCCATATTTGGACCGCGCTCGTTTAACTCCTCTTGCCAAAGTACCTCCAATCTACATATGAAATTGTATTTTACAAGAGGTACAATTTCTATAGCTAAAGATAATTTTATAGATCCGTTATGATGTAAGACAGTGATTCTTGGAAGCAGAACTTCTATTTATTATAAAATAAGTTGTCAAATTGTCAAATTTAATTTTTCTTATTTTTTTAAATCTAGGTTTAAGATCATTCAAAGCAGAATCAAATTAAAAGAATTGGCTTAACTAACTATTTGAAACTCATGAGCTTAACTTCCATTGAATTTATATATAGTAATTACCTTTGTGTATTATATTTACAACTTTCATAAGATGATATATGTGGGATATCATTTATACTAATACCCTTCTTATATGCTTTCCATATATAAGGTGTTATCCAAGTATATAAAACATATGAAAATAATCCAGCATTGTCTGCTGGCATACTTTCTTTGTCTCTAAAATGTAAAACAAATGTACAAAAACCATTACATTATTAACAGTAAAGCTACCAGCAGGTCAAGATGACCTATTCCTGATTACTTCTTTTACACTTTGACTGCTTAGTAGTTCTAATGTTAAGGAAGTTGTTCAAATACACACGATTTTTCATGACGTATGGGTATAAGATTCCTCAAAGCTGGATTATATCGGCTGATGTCAGATCTCCTAATGTATTCCACAGCTATTTTTGGTGAACGTGCATTTGGACTGGGAAGCAAAAAGTGCTGCCCCTTATTATTATCGCTATATCTGAAAGGATATAAATTTGATGTTTAGATTTAAGATATACACAGTTTACATATATCTAATTAATAAAAGAAACAAAGATAATATTTAACAAAATTAAATTGTCTATTAAAAGATCTTTAAGTTGACATTTAAAAAAAATGAATTTAATCAGTACATTCCTTATTATTAAACAATCTTATTACTCTTATGTATTCAATTTGTATAAATTATTGTTTTTAATTGTAATAGTTAAATTATTGTGCATCATACCTTTCAATGTTAAAATTCAAATTCTCATTATTTTCTACTTCTTCATTATTGACAACAGTATCCTCTTTGTGTCTTTCATCCATTTCTTTTTATACTGTAAATCAATAAAAAATTATTAGACTTATAAATAAATAAAACAAACTTTCCTAGAAAAAAAAACATTAACGAAGTTATTGAATAAAACACAAATTTTATACATTTTTTTGAAACTGATAAAAAATTCTATATGCCATGAAACAAGTCGTTAAATGTCATTGACACATTTCGTTAACATATCAATCCATGTAAATAAGTGGTCAATGGTTTTAAAAACTTACTACTCGCTTTTATTAACTTCAAACCAATTAAGATTAGATAAAAAGAGATTAAAGAAATATATTATAAAATACTGTTCCTTATTTCGTAACAGTGTCACTACCTTTATTGCCGTTGACGACTAGGCGAAGAAAATTAATTTGGCTGATAAGTGACAGGGTACATGACGCTTTACGGTGCACTTGACGTTGGTGAAGAGTGTCGAGTGCGTTAGAAGAATGATAAGGAATCTAATCTTCCTAATCAATTACTGAGGCTGAGCAAACATATCTCGTCTATCCGTATAACTTTATTATTCAAATTTTCATATTGTAACTATTTCTTGCGCGTTGACATTCCATCACTTTTCACCGTTTTGAAATTTGTTTATTATACTATATACAATTTGTAACAAATTCAATTTTAATTATACTTTCTTTCCTGTTAATAATATCAGAAATGTTTCTGGTAGTTACCAGAAATTATTTAATTAAATAACCCTTATAATGTACTTTTATTTTTTTTTAATTCCGATGCATTCATTAAAGTTGAATGTGTCAAGACTTAATTGCGTCTTCTTTTACAGAATTCCTTCACCTTCTCTACCTTGCATGGAAACCGTTTGTTACTAGCTTTGGTTATAGCAGTAATGATATTAATAATCTGTAGTCATACTAATACACGTTACTTTATTTGTCAAGTGATTTATTAAGTCGTCCTTGCTATGTAGATCTTCATCCACATGCTTGCCTAATCACACACGAAGTATGTTTGAATTACTCAGTATGGACCGGTACATCGAAAGTATGCATGATGTGTTTCTCTTTGTTCCGAGGTTATTTGTATGCCACGAATGTGCTGTAAAGACTTCTTATTCATAGATCGTTTTTATAAAAATTAATATAAGGAAGAGTTTATTTTATCCATTAAAAGCACTTTGATATTGTAGATGGAATAAAAAATTTATTAATTACATATTCTTGTTGTTTTTATTTCAATGTAATTTTGCTCAGTTACACTTTTTATGAATGTGTGCATCAATAGTTTACTCATTTCAATTCACTTTCACTTAATTTTTGAATGCATATTCAATTTTAATGAAATAATATACAGTGATAACTAATATAAATGTAAAATTATAATTGTATACGTATAAAGTATTAAAATTAAACTACAATTGTAAAACTCAATGGAAATAATATTTTATTAAAATATTAGATTTTCTTCATGCAGAATTGGTTTGTTTTAAATTTCTGTTCTTACAAATTGGATCATATATCTGTATGGAGGAGGAATATATTAGAAAAAAAACGTTGAATTATGAAGATAATATTTATTATTATACTTTATAAAACACAGGTCACATCAAACATACACCATTCCTACAAATTTTTCATGCACAAGACAATTTACGAGGATACAATTTTCGTTTTTTTTTTTTGCGAATTTACTCCACTCACATACAAAACATGAAGTCCCAAACGAATACACACATACCCGCCTCGTGTACAACATTCATTTCCACAGTGAAATATTTAGAGTATTCTAACTCTGTTCACTTGTACACAGTGAAATATTACACATATATTTATGTTGTTGGCTCTTCGAACATTCATAAGAGTTAAAGATGCTGCAAGTAACAGATTGGCGAATATGAAACTACGTTGTTTAACAAGTTGAATTTTACAATAGAATAAAACAATTTTAACATTCTGTATCTGTTTATTATTATCATAAAAGCAATAGAAAATTTAATATTGATTCACGAGATTACTGAATTTCTTATAGTTTCTGATTTCCTTTTCATTTATTCATTTCTTAGTTCGTTCGTTGCAAAATAAATTATTTAAATCATTTGAAATCTATATCTTAAGAAAGCTAAATGTAGCTACTTTTAAGGTGTTCCGTGAATACCAACCTAATTAAATTCTTTCAGAAGCAAATATGTATATAATTTTTGTAAATGCCAAAAGTGGAATAGTACAAGAAGATTTGATACATACGGTGAATAAATGTCTCTTTATCCTTCCTTTGTACTATCCAGAAGAAACAGTAAGTTAACGTAAACTATGTAAATATAACTGTGAATTATTATTCAGATAAATATGTTACAGTATGAAGTAATCATTGAAGATTATTTGTATCCGATAGGTAAACTAACTATATCTTGTACGTGCAAACACGTTTTTATTTCTAACTCTGTCAATAACTTGTCGTCAAAGCTGTCATTACATAATTCGTATATATGCTTATTTTTATGATATTATTTGAGTTTGGAACACTTCTTATAAGGTCTTAATGAAGTAGCGGATATACAATGCACTTGAAACTGTGTAGAAAACAGAAATAAGGAAAAAAAGTTGAACAATATATGTATATATGACTCAGTTTTTCTCTTTCTTAATGAAACAACACTGATCTCTAAAATTTTTCAAATATAAACTGTCTTTTACAAAGTTATTTGTAGTTATAATTAAAACTTGAAAACAAAATGAAAATGGAAGAGAAAATAGTAATAAACATAAATTCTAATTTATGTTGCGGACGTATTTAACTAACTAATGTTCATGGATAATACTTTATCGTTATAAAAAGTGAAACATAATCTTTCCATATGTTCTGCTTAACACCAATACATATGTATCTCATATAGTGTAGAACGAAACATTTTAACTTCTAATTGAACATAATATAGAAATCAAGTGTCATTGTGATGATACAATTCATTGTTTTAAAACTTTGATTTGCAATGCGTTTTACCGTCGATAGCGTAAGAAACGCGATATCCGCCCTCAAAAACTATTGTAATTATTCCCTCCTAGCTGAGAGCTGAAACCTCTGTTCGGGGAGTAACCGGGCCTAAAGTTGTTACCTAAACCTAATAAATTAGAAAATATACGTTACACAACTTATCTTTAAAGCTCGCTATAGTCTAAATTCAACTTCAAAAAATTTTCAAATATACCTCCGCAAAAATTTCCGATGCCACCCAACGACATTCCGCTTGAACCACCAGTAGAATTTAGGAATAATTCAATGTACCTATGGGACATGTGACTTTTGTCCTGTAACATAAGATCACAATAGTAAATGTAGTTTCACGTTTAACTAATTATTAAACTGATGCCTGAAATTCGAATGTAATAGTTTTTAATAGAATTTTAAATTATATTGGAATTTTTATTGATTCTATACAAAACAATGATTGTTTCGTATTAATAATTAAAGGATATAAACCTTAGACATTGCTTTAACAGCTTCTTCGTGAGTTGCGAATTCTACATCAGCTTCTCCGGATGGTCGTCCACCATTTTCAAGAATAATCCGTACATTCACTGGTTCAATAGGTCTGAAGAACTGCAATTAAAGTGTTCAATTGTGATACTGATAAGCTACGTAATCGAATTTTACTATAACATTTTTAAATTACTAATAAATTTGTTTTAAACAAACTTACGTCAGCTATATCTTGTTCTGTAGCTTTGAATGGCAATCCACGCATGTGTATACTGTGAATACCAGAATTACCACCCCATGTATCACCACTGCCTCTGAAGTTTCCACCCTTCATATCTAGACCACCGCGCATACCCATGCTCCCTCCACGGGAATCAAAATTGTTTCCACTTCCCCAAGGGCCACCATCAAAGTCTGTAACGTATTAAATAACAATAAAAAAAGATCAATAAAGCATCTTACCTTCCGAGTCTTTCACAATGTAAAAAAAAGAAACATTGTTTACATATTAATTTCTGGCTTTCGGGTGAGAGCCATGTCCACTAGAAATTTTTTCCCAACGTTTCGCCAGCATTGCAGCTGGCTTCATCAGGGGGCTAAAGGCATCTGATACTGATGTGTGCCGGAGAGGAGTCTCTTTAAATACGTACCCTGTTCATGTTCCGGATCGATGGTCACCAGTTACTTTAATTGATCAGCTGACCACGGCTCTTACCCGAAAGTCAGAAATGAATGTAACACTCCAGGCCGTGAAAGCATCAAAACTACTATTGTTTATATAAGTTTTAAAAGTAACTATTTGAAATGATTAATACCTCTGTTTCTGGAACCTCTGCCATTATTACTAAATCGGTTCATCCCACCGAATCGAGCACCTCTATCATAGGGAGCAGGTCTCTGATTAAAACCACCCATTGGTCCACCTCTCATTTTTGGTCCAATATTAGCACGTACTTCCGACAAAGTGCTTCGGAAGATTTCGATGTATCTGTTAAGGTTGATATTAAAATCGTTAGCATTCATGTAGAGGTATTACTGCCGTTTATAATCGGCTGCCTTCGAATAGGAAACTTCAATGCAAAAATATCAATGAGCACAAGTTCGAAATAAAAAAGAGATATGTAAAGGGGTAAATGTGAAATCAAAAGTAAAAATTCTGCGCATAGCAGGTATAGTAAATTTGATTATTGTGTGATGCGAAGAAGAAAAAAAAATTAAAGACAGAAAGAAATGATTCAAAGAAAAAATCCATATTGAAGATTTTGTAACAGATTAACTGTTCATACTGCACCTCCACGGATTTATTAAACCTGTGTAGATACCCTCCCTCGGTGACATTGCATTCTGTTGCACCTATGTCACCCTAGCCTTTGAGATGCTGATGATCCTCAGGTATATGACAATTACAATTGCAGTTTATGCAATTCAATGAAAAGAAACTAAGACTGGTATCGAGAAGCGATACAACTACAATGAACATACTCAGAATCGAAAAGTTTCATGACCTTGTAGGAAGCTAGAACGTCAGAGTTAGCATATGGTACTACCATCGCATTAAACATTTTCGTGCATTACGAGCTGTACTTCACTAGTGATATTTTGTTTAAACAAAAAAACTGTGCGAAGCCTTTGAGCTTGAACTTTTTTTTCTCTGTTGCATAAAACGTACAATTGTGCAATTGTCAAACAGATGTGCCAGATTAGATCGATGATAACTACCTCTGTAGCGCCCACCCATCCTGGGTTAGCCCTACCCACCTCCCATGGGGTTTGGTGACGATGTAAGGGGGTACCTCCCGCCCGGCACCCACCCATAGGTTTCAGTTGGGCCAACAGTACTTTCGCTTACGTACGACTAACTTTCTTTTATCCGTGTTTAGATAGAAGCAGTTTCTTTATCTAACCAATACGCATGACGACACGTAACAGATTAATAAAGTAAAAAGAAAGTTTAATATAATTTGAAACCTATTTCATTTTGTTTCTTAACAAGCTTTTATTAATGGAATAGTAGTAAAGAAACTGCATCCGTTAAAAAATTTTTCCCGCTATTTACTAACAAAATTTATATACCTACATGTACTACAATCATAAAATGATATTGAAAAGTCATAAGTATACCCAAACCCAGCTAGCGTCAGTGCCCCACCTGTGTCCTATCTTTTCCTTGTGTTTCTGCAGAGCGCGCTCCGCAACATCTTTGTTAACAAATTGAACGTAAGCCTCCCCAGTACTGCGGCCCGTGTAGTCTGTCGGTAGTGAAATCCCGTTCGGCAATATCTCCAACCCTGACCCACACATAATCAAACATCGACATTGTAGCGTAACACCCATTATTAATTAAAGTATCGTCAGTTTATTAAAACCCTTATAAGAAGCAAGATTTTAATATCCTTTGCACATTATGTGCAAAATGTCTCGCTCCAAAAAATATACTATAAATATATATATATACTATATATATATATATATATATATTTAAGAAAGACAAAAAATACTTTACTAGGCCAAAGTTAAGAATTAAGTACTACCTTCAAAACACAAAGATGTATTGTAAATAAAATGTAAAGCATATGGAAAATATAATAAAAGTCTTTCGATCCAGGGCTAGTGAAACACAGGAACTTGAATTTTAAAAGTCTTAAATCTTAACTCAGGCGACTGGATAATCATGGAACACAGAGGTGTTGCTTAGGATGGTTATAAACACAAGTATGAAATTACAGGACGTCTTGATATCATGATTTAAGTATCTGCGTATATAAAACTAAAACACAAAACAGAAAACAATGCCACTTCGTACTTAATCAAAGAATGCTATTATACGTATATACTATAGCCATCAAAAACATTTGGTCCCTGTGATTCAAGATTACTTTTAATCAACAAAAATTGTACAAGAGGGAAATAATTTGATTTAAAAAAATTTAAGGATACATTGGTTATCAAGAAGGTTTAAGTGAAATTTCAATAATGCATTGTAATAAAAAAATAATTACAAATACAAGCTCATATATGTTGTGTGAAATACCTGAGAAAAATTGTGCTATCTCTTCTTTGGAACATCCAAATGGCAGGCCACGAAGTCTTACACAACCATCATCCATTGCAATTTCTACGTTCAAACCACTTCTTTTGACTACCCATTCCATTTCACCTCTTTTTGCTTTGAAAACTATAGCAAAAATAAAAAAAAATTAACTATTTTCATGGACTCATATGATATACAATAATATATGTGCTAAATGAAATTTTTGTTCTAAGTTTATAAAATTATATTATTCTGTTAATTTTTACATGAAAAGTTAGAATAACTATACATTACTTAATTTACCTTCTATATAACGATGACCCATATGATCTCTGTCTCTCTTACAAGCTTTTTCAATATCTTCTGGTGTATCCATTTCAACGTATGCCTCGCCACTAGGGCGGCCTTCTCTGGACATAGTCATGTGAACTCCATTTTTACCATTTGAAATAGAACAATCACTGAAGAATTTCATGATCTCATCAACAGTAGTAGACCACGGAAGACCACGTAATTTGACAACATAGCCTTCATCGTCATGATCTCCACTACCATTCGACATGGCTAGAAACTAAAGTAATCTTTATTATAAAATGATCAACATACATTTTAATACATCTTCTAAAATAAATGAATAATAATATCCATGAGAATTGACATAATTTTAGCAACATTTAATCTCTGCAATCTCATTTTTAGAAATTTTATTAGCTTTAAGTTAGTAAGGTTAACTTCGTCACGTTGAAGCAATATTATCTATACATATTTCTTCATTGACTAATTTTCATTTTAAAAAATATTAATAAAATAGTTGAAGGTCAAAAAACTAAAAAAAGAAAGCTCGAAATAGACAAATATGAAATAAATATTTTACAATGTATTGCTAATAAAAATACCGAGCTGATAATAATAATAAAAATTAGTAAAACTTGGAAAATAATAACGTAAAAATTTCAAAGAAAAAAAGGCTTAAGCTCAAAGAATACGTAATGCTGTAAATATTTGGTTTTAACTTTTCATATATATAAATTTTATTGATTTAAAAAAATTAATACATTATTTATACTTACAAATATTCAGTGATGAAATGTGGACAAGAAAAAATTCACAAATTAATTTTAATTGACAGCAAACGCTTCGCCAACACCACGCTTTACGGAACTATCAGCAAAATGGCGTACGCTTCAGATATGCTTAAGGCTGGTTTACAATTATCAAGGTGATCTTATAACTATGTATCAATCATTAAAACGGTAATATATTACAAATATTCTTATGTAATGTAGAAAATTATATTTTTACTACAAATTTAATCTGTTTCAAACATATAAAAATAATTAAATATTCATATATTCAATGAATGTGTAAATACGTAATTTAGGCGACACTTAATGGAAACAGTTCACATGAACATGTGTTCTATTTGACTTTGTTTAAAGCCATTTTTGTATTTCAATAATATTTAAACTATTCACCTTACTAGTACTAAAATATTTTGGCTGTTGATATGACAAACCTTTTAATAAATTTAACTACACCTGAAATTTCTGAAAGATTGTGCGATTTTTTTATATGAAGATTTCAATACATATATAGCAAGGCTCACCATTTTGAATATTTTTTATGAACGTACCTGTTTATATAGTTACATAAGTGTTACTGAACAAACATGCTTATAACTTTGATACAAGATCAAATCGAATATATTTACTGTTCATATAAATTTTTTTCATTTTGCATCTCTTGTCCACTCCTGAATAGGATTAATATATTCTGTTGAACTCTGTATAATTACCTACAAAACATCTGTTTGAATGTTCTTGAATATTCTCATCTTGCCTATTATCACAGATTTAGTACAGTACCGGTACAAATTATAAAGGTCATGAAATTTTGTTTAAGGCTTGAGATCTGTATTATTTTAATATTATGCTAAAGATTGCGGACAATTCACGATATCAGATTCATTAACAATAATCAGATTAGCTTTATGTCTCAATTGTATTACAGAATATTTAATCTGATTCTACGACTAAAAACGCACACAGCGGGAATATTTAAATAATGAAAACAAAGTTTCTGGAATACAATATTACATAATTGTAGTTTTTACTGACTCGTTAATAAAAATATATTTAGGTTATTTTTAACAATAGTTTATATGAAAAAATAATAGAGAGAATTTTTGTATCTATTTCACATAAATATTAATTCTCCGAACAATAAAGACATATAATAATGTGTTGCTGCATAATAACAATTGATATTAAAAAATTCTCGTTTATGATTTTAAGTTTATAAAGTACTACCTAAAAATCAGAATATGTATTTTAACATGAAAATAATTAGAATCAAAAGGAATCACGTTAGCATATTGAAAATTACGACCGAATGTCGATCATTACCCTTTGTGTTATGTATTCATACACTAGGGTTGTATTTTGAACAACTATGATCGGTATAACAGTTTGTCCTAAGTAATTAAACTCTGTATGATGTTTGATTTTTTTATTATATAATGTTTATGCGCAGAATACCGATATTTTCCCGCTGTTTCTTGACATTTAACGAATTTGTTTTTTTCCTCAATATTTCGTTTTGCGAATTCAGTATCCCGATAACAGTAGGACATTCAGTAACAAATTGAACAGTAGAAAATGTATTTTCCTCCGGAAATATGGGAACAAATATTTTTGTACACCGACGCAGTAACACTTACAAAATTTAAAAGAGTTTGCAAATATTGGAATGGAGTTATCAATAGGATTTTAATGGTATTTTGTACATTACTTTAAAATTATCTTCAACCGTTTTCTTGTCCTTGTTTTTCTTCATAAAAATACAAATGCGGATGCGTATTAAAATCTTTAGAGCTTTAAGCATTTCAAAATAACTTTGAACTTGTCTATAATTATTTAAAATTTATTAATTAATCGCAGGAAAATGACCACTGGCACAGAATGTGTAAAAAAGAAATCCCTCAAAACTTATGGAGCACTTTTTGTGAGACACTGAATCCGATGAAACATTATACTAAATTTCATGAGATATATGATTATAATATGTGGATGGCATTATATAAATTATGGACTAAATTCAGAAATATACCAGAATGGAAACCAGGAACTGAATGTATTGAGCCATTAAAAATACAAAGTCATACAGAACATATCACATGTTTAGAAATATCAGGTACTAATGTATAGTTAAGTCTTACAGTAAATTATAATTAATATTGAATGTAAATACTGTTGTAGAAAACATAATGGCTGCTGGGTCTAGCGAAGGCTACGTTTATTTTTATGATGTCTGTGATATATCCAAAACTCCATTTTTTGTAGCTGACAATGTGGAATATATACAAAATGTACAGTTTATTAGAGATGGTATATATGTTTATGCATATAGTTAACAAATAATTGTATTACAAATTCTTAAGTATACACATTTTCTAGACGCGTGTGTCCTTTGTGTTACTCGTTCTATAAATAATCACATAAGTATTTGGGATTTGAGGACAAAAAAGTTAATTAACAAAACAGTAGGAGAATTAATTTGGTATGATTTCAATAATATAAAATATAAAAAATAAAATAATTATTCCTATTTTTATTAAATCGTAAACATTTAATAGTACAAGTTACAGTTACTTTTACAATGCAGTCCGTAATATGGTAATTATTGAAGGTACAGTAATAGAAGGGACAATAGTTAGGACAGTATACGAATTGAATACAACTGAAGTTATTGCTCTTGGTGCAGATAATAATAAGGTACCAGTTTGAGAATTATTCTATCAATAATTTAGTAACTATACTAGATTTAAAATATTTGAATGTTTTATTAAGGTACATCTTTACACGCGAGAACGTTTCATACATTTACATCTGACTCCTGAAAATAAGAAATATATTACTTACACACTTGCTGAAATTCCAAATATAAGAGTTCATCATTTTTATATATTCAAACCAGATGTAGTTATCTGCATTGCAGGTAGTAGTGATTTTATTCATTTTATGGTATTCTAATCCTATAGTATACAAAATAACAATATATCATTTGTGATTTTAGGATATGGATATCTAGGTTTTTTAATTAAAGGTAAAAAATGGGAAATGCACAACTTGTTTCCAATTTTACATTGTACACCGACCGCTGTTTTCCTGTATGGTCGTATACTTTTTGTAGGAGCAGATACTGGTAATTGAATAACTTGTTCAAAATACGGTGGTTCATAAAAATATCTAAATATTAGATTGTTCCATAAGTTTATTTCGGCTCATAATGTTCAGTTCAGCTTTCAAATTTTCAAAAGATGATATTATAAGGCTTTCAAGAAAATGAAAGAAGGTAATAGATCAAAATAGATTGTATATAACTCAATAACATGACATAGAATATAAAATATTAATAGTTCAGTATATAATAAAAAAAATGAATAAACTTTTAGGACAATCTAATACTTATAATAAGTTTACAGTATGTTAAAAGTATCATTGATCAAACTAAATAACATCTGTCATTTTCAGGAAGTGTTTATATATATCACATAAAAGATTTTGCGGCAATCAATTTCAGTACTATTCATTTTAAACAGTTGACTCTTGAACACACAGCAGTTGTATCAGTGAATATACTTGTTAATATTGAAACATATTTAGTAGTTACCTTCAGAAGAAAAATTCACATTCTTCAATTAACTTAGTACTTATAAAATTATTTTATAAACTTTCTATACATAGAATTATTTAAAAAGACGTGTACCTTTTGTAGGACAATATATTTCAGTACAATGTAAACATTTATAAATATATTTATTATAAAAATTTGTATTACAAAAATATAGTTTGATATATAAAATACTGACAAAATTGAGTCTTCATTACACTTTATAATTTTGCGCAGTTCCACTTCCATATATAGCGTCCCATTCAACATAGGCTGTTAAACTAGATTCGGATACACTTGGACGTACATAAATTAATGCTTCTTTGAAATCATCGACCGTTATTTGTCTAACATCTTCTTTCCTAATATTTTCTAATTGACTAAATGGAATACTTCTTATTGGTCCCATGCTAGCTTCCTTACATAAATTAGACATATCCGCTCCGGAATATCCTTTTGATTGTTCAGCCACATCATTAACTTCTTCTTCCGTGAGATTGTGAGGAACTGTTATTAGTAAGTTATTTATGATTTGTTTACGAGCTTGAAATTCTGGCAGAGGAACATAGAGTCGTTTAACGAGCCGTCTACGAGCTGCCTCATCCAATTCATGAGGTCTATTCGTCGCTCCGACAATTAAAATACGATCCTCGTCTGCGGTGGCAGCTCCATCTAATTGTACCAAAAATTCAGTTTTCAGTCTTCTAGAGCTTTCATGTTCGGTTTCAGATCTTTGAGTGAGCAAAGAATCTATTTCGTCCACAAAGATAACTGATGGCTGATAAACTCTGGCAACAGCAAACAATGCTCTGACCATTTTCTCCCCTTCCCCTATCCACTTTGAAGTCAATGAGCTTGCAGAAATTGAAAAGAATGTTGACTTACTTTGAGATGCTATACATTTTCCTATAAGTGTTTTGCCAGTACCTGGAGGTCCAAACAACAAAATTCCTTTGGGGGGTCTACGTAAACCAGTAAAGATATCAGGCCTCAACATAGGATATACAACTACTTCTTTAATGATTTTTTTCGCATATTGTAAGCCAGCAATATCATCCCAAGAAATGGTAGTTTTAGAGTCCATTATTTCATTTCTTATCAATTCAATCATTTTTGGTTCTATGTTCTTCAATCTTTCATCCTCCACCTCCATTGTCTCAGCATCATTGTTATACATGTTATCATGAGATTGCATCGCCTTTTCTTTTTCTTTTTTGAAAGGACATACAAATTGGGAATTAACAGTTGCTTTACCGCCTAAGGTCTTTTTCTGCCCTGGCTTATTGGCTTTCATCTGCTGTACTGTTAATTCATCCCTAGCTGTTTTGAAGCAGTTTACTTTAGATTTACATACTTCAGAATCTTTTTTATCATTCCGAACAAAAGCATGTGATTTTGATTTTACATTGTTCTTGTAAGTACCTGGCTGTTCATAATTATTCTTGGATGCATTATAAGTGTTTTCTCTTACAAATTTAGATTGTGTTTTAAGTTCAAACTTGGATCGTTGATGAGGTGCAAAGTTTTGTACTTCCTGATTTATTGAACAAGACTTAGATTCTTGTCTTTTATAAGTTACTTGGGTAGCATTATTTTCTTCTGCAGAATTACTTGATGAGAATGAAGTTCGTTCTACATCGTATTGACTATTATCATCTAGTCTGCTTCTATTGTCAACATTCATACTAGAACTAAGGTTAAATTTAGTGGGTGCACTAACTTTCCTATTTCGTACCAAGAATTCTTTATTTTTCCAGGTATTTACTATAATTTCTATATGTCTATCATTGAATATCCTCCCATTACACAACATTGTATTGTCATTTTGACAAGGTAAAGGTTTCACACAATCAAGTGCTGTCTGTATATCATTTAATCCAGATTTCCATTTTTGTGGATTATTACTGATTTTAGGTGCCTGTACCTTAAACTGTTTCCAATAATTGTTAATACCATTTTTGTTCTCCATTAGAGTTTGATAACTTTCCAAACCTCTTCGAAGTAAACATGCTGCCATATCTTCAGATTCACTGAAAAATATAATATTTTTATATATTTTTCCCTTTAAACATTATGATGTATGTTAAATCTAGATTACTTATTATTATATCATTATGCCAATACAAAACTTACAATTGTTTTGCAGTCAAATACTTTGTAGCAAGACATCTACGTTCAAGATCTGCAACTTCTGTGTCATCTTTGTCAGTTTGAGAAAATTTCAAAATGTGATATGCTGCCAAAAAATTACTTTTCTCTTTACTAACTACTGCTTCAGCTGTAGCCATAATGTCAAAAGGAACCTTAAATTCTACTAATTAAAAAAATTGTATTCATATTAACAGTAGGATTGTATATATCATATAATTCATTCAAAAATTTTAAAGATTCATATCTCTGTTATGCATCAAATATAAGAGTAACTAATCATTTATATTTCAAATAAATTTTTTAGAAAATTCAATAAAATAAATTAATAGTTCTGATATAGTATAAAATAGAGTCTGTCATATAATACAAATACAATGTCCCTAAAATGTCAATACCATTTAAATATCCACTACTGATAAATATAAGTAGTAACCATAGACAAGGTAGAACAATACCTGTATAACTGAATAGCTTGTAGATTTTTACAGCTTAAACGAACTGCTATACTGACCCAAAAATCTGCTTATAGCGTCTTCTCTTATGTACTGAAAACAATTTAAACTTTTCATTACAATCTTTTTTTACACGACCAGTATTTCAGACTATCGGACTATCTATTCTATTTCTCGTCAGTGATTAGACTATTTTTGACAGTATTAGTATTTCAAAATAGTAAATAGTAACTTCACAAACGAAGTATAGGATAGACATAACATGCAATGTAAAATTTTGTTACACGCTCTCGAGGGTACTAGTACCCTTTACCATTTTCATGTCACACCCTATCGTATCGACTAAGGCTGGTTTTGCATGGTAGCGCTATAAGTGATAGGAATGAGAATCAAAAGTACTGAACAAAAAATGCGTACTTAGGTATAATAATAAGTGCAAATTTAATCAACAAATTGTCAAAATTATTATGAATAACACGTACGTAACGAATCGAAACGAATAATTTGTTCTAAAGCCAGAAAGAAGAAATTGTAAATAGCGAAAATAAGCGAAATATTTTGAATGTACCTTTCATGGTTAACACGTATTGGAAACTTTCACCTGCTTGAGCAGAGGAGTCCAATTGGACGAGGCTCAAGTAAGCATTCTGCCCACAAATAGTGTGCACAGTATTTCCCTTCAACCGACATGGCGTCACATCTTTTGTTACGTCATATGTTTACATGTTTTATATATTCCATGTAGGCGTTAGGTACATATGCTGAAGATTTCTACAGGGCCACTTACATGTGAAACCGTCTTCTGTGTACACTGAACATAGTGGCGAGCCTTTTACGGTTCTCCGTGTTAAAAGACAATGTCGAGAATTCTTGGATATTCATTGAGGTTCGAATTTGAAATTTCCTATATGTATTAAAGAGGCCACAGCAAAATGGGAAGTTACGCGAGTAGAATTGCATCTATGTCAAACAATGCCGTGCATTCAATGTACCGAGGTCGTAAACGAAAGTGCATCGAGGAGGATGACTTTGATTCTGAATCAGATTACATCGATCGCACGTTGCAAACGCCGAAAAAGTATGTCCACAACAATGTAAAAATTAGTTAATTCTTTCCACGGTGACTTTACGCAACGTACCGCCGCCTATTCAACGTTTACATCACCGAGAAAAATAACATGCATTGATAACAACACATTATCAATATGTTTCTATTTATATATATTTTTTTATATATTGTTATCATTAATTCATTTTGTACATTTTTAGAAGAAAATTGTTGACAACAGCACAATACATATATAAAACTTTATTTCAAGAAGAAAAAGGCAGTGATATAACTGTGCTCATGTTGGGCAAAGCATGGAGATTACATAAAGTTTATATTAGTCAGGTAAAATCATTGGGTCAATGCTTTCTTTGTATATAATGCTATTCAACGAGTCACGTTGTTATCAGGACTGGTGATTGCTTTGGAATTCAATTCATTCAGATATGTAATGTTTTATTATATTTTGTTTGAGTTCTTATATGTAAATATTTATACGTATTTAATTTATTAGATTTCTGTATTCTCTTTTGTGATTTTGTATTGCTTCTATCATATTTACATTTAATTCTCTTACTTGTTAATATTTCTTTAATATAAAAAGAAATAAGAATTTATATACATAGATTACATATTTTTATATTTAAACAAGGACAATATTATGTGTCATTCAAAACTATTTAACCCTAGTAGCAACATGTTTCAGTGAATTTTATAATTTTTTTTACAGTATATATGTATAAAATATGTTTTCCTTTTAGAGTCCCTATTTTGCGAGTATGTTTTCAGGATCTTGGAGAGAAGCAAATGAGACAGTTATTAATGTAGAAATTGCTGATCCTAACATCACATTGGATTGTAAATAACTTCCATTATTCATAAAAATAATAGATGCTCATTCGTTTCTAATTTAAAATATTTTCAGCCCTTTTGACAGTCTTTGGTTCCTTTTATCAGGATGAAGTTAGTTTGGAACCAAAAGATGTGATATCAATTTTGGCTACTTCCACCTTATTCCAGTTGCAAGGGTTAATCGACCAATGCACAGACATCATGGTGGAAACAACAAATATAAAGACTGTTGTTCCTTATTATAATGCTGCTGTATCGTATGGTGTCCCAATGGTGAAAGCAGCAGCAAAACGGTGGTTAGAAGTTAATCTTTTGGGATATGGTTGGCTGCATCCGACTTTTTTAAAAGAGATCACGCCAGATTTAATGGCAGAGTTAATTGCTAGTCCCGACTTAATTGCTATGCAAACTGAATTTTGCATATATATGATGTTAAGAGTATGGTAAGTACAAAAATTCATCAATTTCCCAAATACATTTTTTTATGTTAAAATAAGCTGTGTTTTAGGCTCTTTGTCCATGTGCACAATAAAGAAGAAACGCTTCAAATCGATGAATACTTTAGAAATCATAAATGGACGCAACCATTTCTTACAACAGAGGAAGGTCAAAAATTTGCGGCACCTTTCAAAGCACTAAGAATGAAATACCTTTTATTACATGACCAGGATGTTAAAATTTTGTACAGTGATAATTTAATACCACATGAATGGTTACACAATGCATACAAGGAACAATGGTTACATTTACTGAGAATAGACGCAAATAAAGATCAAGGGTAAGTTGAGAAATCTATACACTTTCTAAATGTATCCCTGATCTTAGGTCGATGGACATAGTAATGAGTGTCGAATATGTGCCTTCTTTTTTCTCCCCTTCCTTTTTACATCCAGCTTTGTGAGCAAAATAGTCACTATGAACAACCTACTCTCATACTTGTCGACCTACTTTAGGTACATATGGAAACTATTTTACAAGTAAAAGCGTGACAAAATAGTAATTGAGGAGGGAAGATGCTCTGATAATACTTCTTTTTTTAATATTGTAGACCAAAACAGATGAGCGAAGAGGAATTTGCGCGTGAATGTTTTCGTTGTGGAAGATGTATAGAAAAAGTTGGCGAGCATATTTGGAGATGGACAGCATTTCATTTTGGGTTAAATTTGGTCGTATGTTTGGATAGCACCAGTTTGAGAATTAAAAGAAATCACAGACTGGACACAGATCATATTAAAGCTAATCATAGCAAGCACAATATAATCCTAAAGTGAGTACACTTAAAAATTTATCTAAAGTGAGAGTTTATTTCTTAATACTTATATTATAAATTTAATAAATGCGTGTTTAACAGAGTAAGTTTAATTTCATTGGATGAACAACGCCAAGAAAAACACATTCAGAGTTCTGGTATGCTTAGGTTATTACTTCATAAGAATGAAGAAGTAAGTAGCTTAATCGAGTTCTCTTTAATATATTAGAATTTCAATAAAATAAAATTTATTTATTCTTATAGAAACAAGTGATGTCTTTGGATAAAGAACTTACTTATCCGTTGTATATATCGGTCAACATGCAAGTGGTGACACCGTTTGTATCTGCGGAAAAGGAGAAATCAGCCGATATAGCTATATTTTCAGATACTTAGCATTCTGAAAGATAGCTAAACCCCGACGAATGTACGCTTGTTTCAGATACTAATTCAGCTGTTTAACTACGAGTAAGCATTTATGAGTAATGTTCATTCTGGACAATTTCAGAATACACTTTATATAAATTTTGTTATTTGACCCACATAACGTTTACATTATGAAGACATCACTTTTTTATTAAAATGTCTATAAACTGGAGATCTAGTCGACTGAATACAATCGCGGCGTTAGTACGAAACAAATTTTGCTTGTTCTATCAGTACTTTTGGATAAGTGCAAATCTAGAGACTTATTTTTTATAACGTAAATTCGACTCATTCTATTAATAGAATTACATAAATATTATTTTAAAAATTGATAACTTACCGGTAATACATATGAAATATGAGATAAGGTAAGAAAAAAGTATCATATTTTGATGTTGAGCAAAAAGAGAGATCTATAAAGCAGTTTAATTTCTATCCAAACTCAGCTTTAGAAAACAAGTGTTATACGAAACACCGCAGTATTAAAGACATTTATTTTCACTGTCATTTATGCATTTAAATATTTATAGTGCAATGAAAATGCTGATAATCAATTACTTTGTGAATCTGCAACCGACAAATTTCATACTTTTGCATTAAAGAAGGATATATGTGATTATAAAAGTGAATTCATAGACACACTGATTGAGTGATTCTGTGTCTTCCGGCCAGCCATCGAAATGTCGACCTTCGTGCCTTGTGAATATTGATCGTAAAAGAACATGTAAGCAAGATCTTTTACCACTGAATAGCGTCAGTTTTTATATGGTATTTTTAATTTTCGAAACATTTATTATACGATTACATTTTCAAACGAGTAACGCGCAAAACACGTTCCTTCGATTCCGCAGCCGATATATTCTATATGGTGCTATCATTCGATAAGTAAATAATTTTTCGTTTCACTTACTAAATAGGAGCTATAGTATAAGAATTTACTCCACTTAGTGATTAAGTCTTTCTACATTTAATGAACGCTCTTAATTTCAAATTAACTTCTTAATAGAGGTATATAATGCGTTATATATAACACCTGTCGTATTGTCATTTAGTTTTTACCTTTAGCATAGATTTTCATAATAGGTGTCTTCAGTAATGAATATATAGCACAGTAATGCTTTAACCTGTTTTTTTATATCTCAGAAAAGCTATAAAGAATAACTGATAGTAAGAAAGAATTTTGTAACATCGAAATTTGTAATGTTCTTAGAGATGAACATTAATTTAATACACGAAACAAATATTGTTTTAGTAAGGTAACTGTTAAAGCATTGAATTTTCGTTATCATTATCCAGAAACCTCGGATTATTTTCTACTGACACTTTAATGAATGTGCACTTTACATGCAAATGTATCATACGATAATCTACTTCTGTGATCTGGCGGGAAAAAATTGTAGACCAAGCACGAATAAATCAGCAAGGTTAAAGAACTTCAACATATTACTATGTTAATTCCATTAAATAATAAGTTGAATAAACAGCTTTTTACATACTGAATAAACAACTAATAATTACTAATATCTTGGAGCTCGAGTTTAAATTTATCCCTTTTTTAAATTTTATTTTGACTTTGTTTTCAGTAACCATTTAACACTTTATTGACAGAATATTTTCTGTACATAGTGATCGATGTGTACAGTTTAATATTAATATATCAGAGAATACCTGACATATTTTGCTAATCAAACATAACATGTACACATGTCATACTGAAAAGTATGTCAAACCGATGGTGTAGGACGAATGGAATTATAATACTTCTCCATTTCTTCCCCTCCCCTCTCGCTCACTCACTCCCCCCCCCCCCTGTCTCTTTTACTTTTGTTCTTTCTTTCCGTCTCACTCTTTCTTCTTCTCTCGCTCTCATTCGATATGCTTGAATAGGGGGCAGTGTGGCCAAGTAAGTTTTGTTTTATTGATGTGATTGTGGGCGAACGATATGTACGAAGCGAGTATCGGGAGAACTGAACTGCCGCGGACCTTGTGTACGAAATAGGAATTCCAATGGAACGGTTCCGTTACATTCCGCTGCCTATGATCCATTACGGGTACGTCAGAAGGAAAATTAAACGTTCAAAAGAGGGTGTCGTTATCGTTTAATTTTTATTTGTTAGACGTCACATTTTCTATGGTCATCGTGGATCACGGTACATCGACAGGACAGCGACAAAAGAATTCATGGATTTTTGTCTTCTATGGACGCATTACGATTTATTGTTATTATTTTTATTTTTTTTATTTCGGTGGGACAATTTTACTTACGCTCGAAATATACCACGGTAAAGGGAGAAAAATTAGGTATACTCGAAAACGATAAATGACTTCCCTTGTGATCAGAATGGATCGCGTTACGTAAACATAATAATCAAACTGCGGATGTTTATGCAAATGTATATTTTCATCGGCTAAATTGTGGGAATTGGAATGGTTTCGTTCATTCTATACAAGGCTATTAGATTACAGATAAAATGAAAACCATGTTATATAATTTCATTACATTTTGTACTATATTGATCTCTCGTCGAATGAGTATGCCGTGCATGCATAAAATCCGCAGTTCGATGATAATATGTAATTCAGGATGCATTCTTTTATTTTTTTATAACTTTTAAAAATGAATCACTTTTCTTGTTTTCGTTTACTCTTTAGAACGAAGTGCCGGGATGTGAAGCATAGCGAGATTCGTAACACTGGCTCTGACCGGTTAACATCTTTTTGTCCTTACTTATGAATAAATTAACTCGAAACAGAGTTCTCTAATCTTACGAATCGGCTTAAACGTTACGTACAGACGAGCAACTAGAATAGTTACATTTTTATGCCACGTTTATCTGATGTTCGACAAGCGAAAATAAGGAAGTTCAACTCTTGAAAGATCGCTAGGCATTTTCGGGATATATTACATATTTTTTTACCATCTAAAACAGCCAGACGATCAACTAAACTAATTGAGCGGAACATAACGAAATTCTTTTCTCTTCGACTACCCTTCGTCTTTTTAATCTGTCTTTCATTTGTTCCCTATCCGTTGTTTCAAATTTATCACTTGAACAGAACAATGCACATTTGAACCTTTTAATTCATGGATACTTGTGAAATTCTAATTCCGGTTATTTTTACGTATGTTAATCCACAGTCATAGTTGTGACGTAGAAATACATTATTTGTTCAGGTTAAACGTAAGTTCGAACAATTTATAAATTAAAAATTTAATACAATTTAGTGCGTTTTCACATAGCTTTACGCTGGGGCTTTTATTATCATAGTACGTTCCAGTTTGGCGGGAATCCGTGGCAGGATTGCGTTGACGCCAACTTAGTTTTTAACCTAAACAAGTAAATCATCGTGAAAATAATTTTGCCTGTAATTTATATATTATATAATACTTGCCGAAAAGGAGAATAAGTTGTAAGTGAATCCGTGAATTATATACGGGTGTCAACGTGTACTCAAGTCACAACGGATAGGGAGAAAGAGAATTCGAGGTGAGTGTACGATTTACATTTTCCTGCGAACACCACGCTTTTGAAGCAAGCCGCGTGACGCGTGCAACTGTCAACTGGAACTTGTGTATCAAAAACATGCGAGTCAGTGGTTGTGAGGATTTCAAACTCCGTGCTTGTTCGTATGCTCTCATCCGCAGTCTGAGGTGAGTCGAAATTGCAGTTGTAATAAAAAAGAAACACCAAGCTTGGTTGTCCAGTCGTTTTTTTTTCTTTATATCTTTTCTTTTTTTAACGACAATCACAACTAATAATCAGTATTCGTAACACATTAACCATCGCAACAATATGTAATATCAATCCAGTATTATTATTAAAGTGGGATACAAACAAACTTCGTTAGTTTAGAACATAAGATCCGATGTTCGAGAAATTATTGCATTTTAAAATTCACAGTTTTCAAAGTATAGAGATGTGGAATATTTTCGTACTTAAAAGCACAGACTCGCGTGAAAGGGCCGATATCTTGTTTTCCAACAATTGTTCAACTATGATACTATTAACCAACAAAAGAAGAATAACAATGATAACAGTAACGATGTTAATGATAACAATAGGTTAATAGTCCAGACAGTAGTAGTAGTAGTAGTAGTAGTAGTAGTAGTAGTAGTAGTAGTAGTAGTAGTAGTAGCAGTAGTAGTAGTAGTAGTAGTAGTAATAGTAGTAGTAGTAGTAATAGTGTCGCAGTACTAGTGTAACAGTGGCGGCGAAACGACACGGTGACACAGCGGCAGCGGCGATTAATTTAGGTACTGCGGTGAGACATGTGTTTGTTTCATTTTTGTTGTTGTTGTTGATGTTGTTGTTGTCAATAAGCATTCTACGTTATCCTCTACTTTTTCCATCGACGATTCTATATCTTCGTTACGATTCCAGTGTACGTTTTTTCATCTTTTCTTTTTCTTTTGTCTTTAATTTCTTCAGTTCGGCTACGTTTGAAGTAGTTAGCAACATTTTACTTCTCGAGCGAACTATTCGTAAGATTTTCTTGTTTTAGCGTTTCTCCCGCGCGTGTTCTGTACTTGCCATTATGCACGTGTACCAAGCACTCGGGCATGCGCACGCATTCATAGGAACGATCAGCTGAGCACTCTCCCGCGCACACATGCAACACACGTCCACCACGCATACACACGCATACACACGCATACACACACCCACACAGAAAACACACGGAACACGTAATTTCTCATTCGCGAGCCTTCACTACCCTCTATCGTTTACGTACAGCATTTTATTGCAAAAATCAGCGGAACACGGGTCGCGATCGTAATGGCGGGATCGTCGTTCCTCTGTTCGTTTTCCTTCGTTCGTCAACGAAATGCAAAATATAGACGTCTCGACGATATGTTTCCTGTCAATCACTGCGCGCATCCCTCTAAAAAGCTCGTTGCGACACCATGCATTCACGAAAACGACCCGACGTTACTTCTCTAAAAATAAGCTGTAATATCCTTCTTGCGTGCAATTCCATTTCTGCTTCTTCCCAATAAAATATAATATATATATATTTGTTTCTCTGTTTTCTCTCTCTTTCAGCAGTAGCGTACAAACATGCGAACGTATTCGCGATGCCGCTACTATATATATTTATTTATTTATTTATTCCTTAAATCCTTTGAGATTTAATTCTCGACATATTTCAATTTATTTACTTTCTACGCTTATACGAGAGACGACGGTGGCTTTCACGCGGAGGCCGTATTCGTGTGTGTTTCACTTTTATTTATTTATTTAATTTTACCTTTGAATCTCCCGCTTGAATTTACCTCAGGGAAGCGTACTATTTGATGTACGATCTCGCGTATCTCTGGCAGTTTGTATCACCGTTACAACTACTTTTTTTTTTGTAATTCAACTATAAGTATTCCTTGTTTCTTCATTTTTTCTTCTTTTTTGTGAATCGTTCGAGTCCCGGATCTAGTGTGTTCGTTATATTGTGCTCTTTCGCTCTCTTTCTCACATTCCCTTTTTCTCCTTCGCAATTGAAAGCGTCTCTTTTAGAAAAATAAGAGCGACAATGGTGACCGTAATTGTAGCCAACTAGTTGACGATCTTGTATCTCCCCTGTTTTACCGACAATCGGTACGGGTCGAATAAGAACAAAAGAATTCCTTTTCCCGGTACGACGAAACTAAAATTCTCCGCGTTTGATTCGTCGATTCCCGGGCGACGAGCGTCAATTCGAAGGAACAGAAATCGGAGGGGAACGAGTTGGCCTGGATCTGAACGGTCGCTATTGAATCGTTGATTCGGTTTAGGCGTCGTGTATTTTGTCCGCTAGTGGCCAAGGATCATTTTAGGCTATGGAGAAGTACGGCGAAGTTAAGGTGGGTATCGCGAGCGGGTACGCAAGTAGCAGACTCGGCAATGCCAGGACAACCGTGAACAGAGACGTCAACGGCAGTAAGAAGGACGGCGTACGGCTTTCTGCCGAGTTGCAAAGATCACCGGTGCATGAGCAATAATGCGCCTGAACGTCGTGGGTACCCGATCTCTTCATGCAAGCAGCATTGTCCCTCTCGTCCGTGATGTATCCGCATCCTCTGACTACCCTGATCTTGCCGTACACTGAAAACACACAATAATTAGATTCATTATGTAGACAAAGTATACACATACCCTTCCTAAAAAATTTGGGACTGCTTATTCTTGTGCTAAGACCGTCATGCTTAACATTTTGGTTTTGCCGATATTGAAGACTGTACAAGTTTAAGTTAAAAAGCAAATTACCAAACATTAAATATTTTCATTTAACAGACGAATTAAATTACTTAATTAGAAAAAGGTAATAATGAGTTTGCAGCACAAGTTACTTTCAACTTGTTAGAAGTCCTGCACTTTTTGTATAGATGGCGTAGTTACACTGTGACAAGTGATAGTAATCACGAGCATTTTTTAAGCGATTAGGCATTTTTATAATTATTTTCTAAAGTTATTATTTGCAACTATTATGACGTCCCATATAATATTATGAAAATGTAGAACCACGATTAAATGTCAGTGAACAAGTCAGAAATGTATTAAAATAATTATTTTGTATAGTTATCAAACTATATTCAAACAAATATCTATTGATTTCAAATCTTAAAAATGATTTTCTGCCAACAAGGACTTGCATAGTATAAGTATATCATACTTTCTATGCATGCGAAGATTTATCAAGATTAGTAATTTTTTGGTTGAGCGAGTTTCCTTGTAACACTTCAATTGAACGCGGCTGTGGCGATCCTCGGAGCGGATGCGGTTGTTAAAGACCACCTGCGCAAATTCCTCAAAGACCTATCCCAACGGATAGGAGGTGGAGATTGCGACGGGAATTATGCAAGCACAGTTTGAGGAAATTACGCGCGGCACCGTGTATTCCGGTTAATATTGTCGGGAGGTTAAAGGGCACTGTTACATGTATACTTTTTCCTATCTTGGCGTTTGGGGTGGTCAGAGTTTTTAGGGCTACGAGGATACCGCAATGCAGACAACTGAGACAGCTGGCTATCCCAGGATTAATCTTTGAATTATTGATGTTATGAAAGTGCAGACAGAGGAGAAACTTTCACTGTTCTGTACCATTCTTTTTTCATCACAATAAACAATATTTTTAACTTGAACATTAACATTTTTTTAATGTAATAGCATTATTTCATGTGATTTTGACATAATTATGAATTAGACAAGTGCATAATACATTACAACGCTTTGCTTTGTAATGCATAATACATTACAACGCTTTGCTTTGTAATGCATAATACATTACAACATTTTGCGTTATTAGCTACGTATATAAGATATGAATTATGTTAGACATGTCGTCTCGTTTCAAGGATATTTGCAAATCAGATATTTGTTTAAATATAATGTAAGATGATTTTAAGTAAACTGCGTTAAGTACCTTTTTGACTGATCTTCCTGCAAATAGAGGGTTCCATGTGCTTCATATGCTCCAGCCGTGGTTGGATACTGCAGTTCACGCTCCCAAGAGTGTACGGATCGAATGGATCGCCACATCTTGGATCGTATTCGCTGTTGCATTGATAACATACTATTGCTTCACCTGGAAAACAACTTCACGTCAATTATTGCAATCTTCGAAAAACTATTCATTAAATCAATGGATGCGAATGTTTCTAATGGAGAGTTCACGCCTCATAGGTCTGTATATTCAATGAAACGTGTATCTTACGCCACATTAACCTTACGAGGAATGTACGGAACTTATGATATAACCTATACTTAACTGACAGCTTAATTTCGATATAAACTGTACTTAACGATAATATAAAGACCAAGTACTAAGATCATGATCATGATCTTGTTATTTGCATGTAAGATAATGACTCAGGTAGGTCCCTGAGGTACCCCTATTAAGGTATTCATGAATGCTAGGTGTTCTTCGTTTGTGTCTTCTTTTTTTAATACGATCTACAACTGGATGGGAACCTAAAATATCTAAATCGTGAGAATTTTATTCGTCTTCTAGTCTTTGCCAAATTTTTAATTTTGTTTTCATAGGTTCTAAAGTGCTTAATAGATAAGGCGGCCTTGTATTAAGTGTGCCAGACTTGACACACGATCTAATCCTAACCTGACGCTACAATTCCAGCCTAAACTCTAACATAACCGTAATCCGTCTTCACGGGCTCAATCTAAGCTGTCACTTAACCATGTTGCAAATCCGCCATTGTCTGAACCTTGCCAAAGTGTTGTAGATTTGTTAGCAGCAGTGTATGCATTTCAGCCTGGATAAATATCAACGAAAACAATAGGAGAGAAAGTAGGCTTCGCGAAGGAGGAAGGAACTTGAAAGAAACAGGAACCATCTTATAGCGACATATCACGAAACGCCGGGCTACTCTATTGATTAGGATAGGTTAGGTCAGGACTTCGAGGAACCGCCGGATCCACGTTATAAACCGTAGCTCCTTGTGTACTACCCTTGTCGCGTGCTGCAATTCTCTGAAAAGTGGGCCACTAATATGCACGTGCTTGTTGCTAACTACGTGTGCAATTAGTCTGTTGCTGTTGGTTATTAGTTTTGATATACACGCGGATAGGAGATGGTCCGGGGCGACTGATAGTTTCATCGTGAAATTTCGTTATCATTATTATCCCCCGGACAGTTAATCGAGTTTCAGTGGATTACGAAAAAGAAAATTGAATCGTCCATCGAATCCGGATCAAAATTATTTTCATCTTAAAATTTGAAAAATCGTGAAATACGGAATTTGTTCGTTACATTACCTAGTAAATTCGATTTAAATATTTGTACAGGATCCGTTGCGCGTCAGTTCAATAGTCCGTATGACTTATCAAAGAATAAGCATTAATGGACCGTTGTTAAATTATCACAAGTAGAAACGTATAGATACGCGAGTCGAGTGTGGCTCAAGTGCACGTGCACCCGATGAACTTTTAAACTCGAACACCCCAACAACGATGCTCCAAGCAGACGAATATTCCACGTTATTAATTTATTTTCAAAATACATGCTTTAAGTTAATGAATTATCCCCAGGCAATGTACATTATTAGAAATCCTATCAAAATCTTCAGCAAAAGAGAGGACCCGATCCAATATTATCTTGCACAAAAAAGAAATAAAAGGGAGGATCATTGATCAACAACGAAAGCAATAATATCTTAAAATGTCTATTTTATTTAATAAATTAACATTTTCATTAATTATCGAACATTGTCGTGTTCTTCTTGTTAACCACAAAAAAATGTTAAAGGGAAAATATTAAATGTATTCTAATAAATGTTTTTTATATTTAATATTATCTAAAAAATCTTTTTTAAAAAATAACTATAAATTAACGTAAATTGACGGTCGAGGAATGTGAGTTCATTCGACGAATGGTGAAAATTCAATCTTTTTTAAGCGAACATTCGGTTGATTCAATTATCGGTGAGTTCGTTTCACGGTCCGTCTGCCGGGGTGCCGGTGATTGGCTACGGCCCTGCCGCGTTGTGGCGTCACGACGCAACCCCATTCAACCCTCCCAGCGGGTTTGGTTACGGCACCAGCTGATATCGAGCAGGAAGACCCCGACCAATGCGCGCGATGACCTACTGATACATTCACGGTAAAATAGAGCTGCGCATATATAGGTGAGCAACGCGGCGCGGTGCCTTGCGACGCGTGCATTTTCCAAAACGCGTCTGCAAATTGTCCGCCAATATTTGCCGTGCAACTGTTTGCCGATATTTCATTGCAAACGGACCTGCACGGCTCCCGTGAAATGATTTAGGAGACCCGCCACCTCTATCCCCGGTACCACTGATTACGTAAGCACCACGACAACTCTTCGAAAGTTCAGCTTCGACATCATTGATTTTTTAATTCTCCAAAAATGGCTCCGGCACCATTGATTTTCTAACACTTATAAATTGTCGATCGGTAAAATATGCAAATGGTTTGTTCTGTTACTTTATACCGCCGGGGAAAGCCTTCAAACCCTAGATGGATTAAAACTAATTGTATTAGACGCGTAAAGAGATTAAGTTTGATGTCCTGAACACGCAGAAACTGCTCGTAAGTAGAATAAGCGTTTGATGTTCAACAGAGAGTTTGAATGTTTCTGTTGGCGATTAAAAATTCCACGAAGATTTCCAGTTTAACAATAATAAGAGTAACTTAAATTGTCAGTTGTATTAATAACAAGAAAACGAATACGTATAGGGTAACCATAGCTCAAAATTTGATTTGAAGACAAGTATAAGTGCTGTGGAGAAGTTAAAATATAAGTACTTTATAAATTATAAATAACACGTTAGTAACGTTATTTGCAATAGTGAAAGAGAAGCTGTTTAACAAGATATAATACGTGTTTTGATGCGGGTAGTCGAATGTTTGGTTTCCCAGCAGAATGCGGAGCGTAAATTGTATCGACTCAGGGTTCCTTTACTGGCTTCCCTTCCTTGGATTCGCTGAAAGCGGAGCGCGCACGAAAATATAGTGGGGGTGGACGGCTCGACACCCTGACCTTGGACAAGTTCTGCAGGGCGTTCCGACAGCCGCCCCTCCGTTCCCGTAGCTTCCGCAACGTTAATCATTCACGCAGGGACAACTGGCTGCGAAACAAACGCAGGAAATAACGAACGCCATAATCAATTCGTCATTGCTGATGAATCATTCATATGGATCGAGAAACATTATTCACGGTACATCGACTGCAATTCATCCTCGATGTTCTATTTTTCTGACACCATCATTCAGTCGGAACTAAACCGCCAATTTTCACGTAAATTCACACTTTCACAGTGAACAATTATGGACAATTTAGGCGCCGATAGATTAAGTAGGTTAAAAACAATCCTGAAATGCAGAGAATGATGCTTTAAGGTCGCCTACTATTGTTACGTAACAACTAACGTCATTCGTATTGCGCGAGGCCAATTTTTGTTCACCAGGTAGTTTAACCACCGAATCCTTCGTTTCAATTATTTATCAACAGATTCATTGATCGGAGCCTATGAAACCAGTAGCAGTTATGAAACGTCTATGACACGATGATCCGTGCGACCCAGTCAAGGAAGCATGAACACTTAGCAAGACGATGGGCGTTAACATTAGAACTACTACATGAGTCACAATGACCCTGATGTCTTCTTCTATAGTAACTGAAAAGGTAACGACACTCCTTTAAGAAATGATTAAAGAAGCTGATCAGTACCGAAACTGACATATAAGGCAATAGAAGTCTTGATAAAAACACATTTATAGTTTTTATAAAAAAATTTGAAAAAGTTAGTATAACCCTTTTACTGCGACATTCGGATACATACGAATCGGTATATTTTATTAAATTTATATTTAAATTTGGAAGAAAAATAATGTAATTTATATGACACGCAGTCATATGTATCAATGAAAAAGACATAAAATATTAAAAGTATGAACTTCTAATCTTTTATCGGTTTATGACATATTTAGAATAGTAATTAATCTGTTAGTACAGTGAAAGGGTTAAGTGATTGGTAGTCCTAGCGTTAAAGAGGACGGATCGAAGCGGCTGGCCGGCTGGTCAGCTGATGCGCCTTTGTACCGGTGTTTCGACGAACGGTGGTACGAAAACATTGATCAGGACGAGCGTACCGTTGTCGAAGGCAGTTCTCAATGACGTCTGGTAACCGGCGCGGCGCGAGACGTTCAATCAGCGGTAAATAGGACGAACCAGCTATGCCGCGGCAGACGGCGGCACAGGAGGAGTCGCGTGAGGAACCGAGGCGAGGGCTGCGTGACATTGCGGATCCTTATGTAATCGACGGAGAACCGGGGAACGAAGGGACCGGGCCAAGCTCGTTCGTTCTCGTTGACACGGATACGCCACCGATAAGGGGAACGTCCTCGAAGACCATTCCACCGCGATCCCATGACCCCCTTCATCCCCTAATTTCGCTCGAGAAATTAAATTTCGACCTCTCAACACCTCACGCCCCATTTCGACGACCTTTCCGTTTTTCAAAGTGCCTGCACCTAAGTACACACGAAAAAATAGGTACACGTAGTTAACGGTAATTAATTTCGGCGTTAATGAGTTGACCCTTAGCCCAGCACTGTCTAACATACCCTTCGAAGTTGGAAAACCTAACTCCAGACTCCATTATCGCTGATTACTGCTCTGCTTCTATCATAGTTGATTGTCGGATATAGGGAACTACTGGATTGTTGTAAGTTTAGGGAGAAAGATTATTCCTGAGGTCTTCCTGTACTACATAAGACACAATGATAGTTAACGATGAAAGATCACTGAATTCGTATTGGATTCATTGAAAATAAGCTTCCATAGAGTATTATATGGAAAAGAAGTACCCGAGTACAAGTAAATGGTGATATCGTGTTAGAGCCTAACAAAGATTTTAAATAGCACAGGATATTCCTGGATTTCTGAAAACCATCGACATTTAAGTGGATCCCCAGTGACCAATCTGGCGGTTAACATTATTAGGCCGCCGCTTCATGCTTCGAAGATATTTGATGTTAAAGGTATTTCCGGGCTGCTAACTTTTCGGTTAGCTGTGGGCGCAGGGTTGACAGGACAGATTGTTAAAATGGTGTAAAATAAAAAACAAGGTTCGTATATTTTCGGTACAAGTGTAGATGATGTTTTTAGAGAAAATAATTTGGACTGTCGTTTATTACAAGATTAATCAAATTCTGAAGTTAAAGTCTCTACGAGTGAATACTTCATGGGCTACAGTGTGAAAAGGAAATGGATACTGGTGGCGTCCGTACTTTTATTGTTGCTCAACGACGGGGACATCCATCGAGATTTCCTTTTCTACCGAATAAAGCTTCCGGTGTTCTCGACAATGATAGGTGCCATCGGCGAGAAGCGTTTTCCAATGCATTTGCCCGCGTTCTTGTCATAGATGGATCACCGACCAAATATTACGTACTTCTCGGGGCTTGTTTCACGATTCAAACGTTTTACACTCCAAAACGACGATTATAAAATATTTACAAACCGAATTTAACCGAGAAATAAAATATTTACAGCCCCTCATGTTGTTTTCGCTTGAACGCAAACTCATTGTTCTTAGTAGAATTGTGGCTCAGGGGCCATACACGATTCAACAGTGTCGCTTTGAGGTTGCAGGAAACAATGTACTTCAGCCTCGTACCTAATTCACCAACTTGTAACGAAGTTCGATGAAGTTGGATGCTGTTTAATTTGACAAACGGTACTGTGGTATATGGTATGTGGCTTGAAATATTTTGCGATCTTTGTATTATAAAGGAACCGGTCAATCCAAAAGAATACAATTTAATTGCAAAACTTCTATGAAATTTGGTCCGAATGATGTGCGCGGTTTTTATAAAAAAATCGCTGTGCTCGATTCCTTAGAAACAAGTTTCAGTAGACATTTCTAGAATCCTGAAAAAGATGTATTTTGTGAAGGCGGAAAACGTGGATTGCTTGAAAACGCTTGCCATTAGAGTAAATAGATTATTTTATTTATTTTTTTCATGCGAAATGTGGCTTAAAGAAATTTAAATAAATGGCGGGAAGTTGGAGAGGTTGGTGGAGTGCAGAGCAGCGACGCAGATTTTATTAAAAATTCGTCGATAAGGCAAGGTTAACACGAGAAACGTCCCCTTGGTCACGGTACCACGCGGTGCAGGGAGAATAGAATTCGGTGAAGGAGAGTACGAGAGAATGTAACGGGAGGGAGGGGAGAAAGTGGGTCGCTCGATAACCCTCGCGGGGGCCAGGTTCTACGAACCAAAAATTCTAAATTTCAACAAACTGCGCCGACTGATCCCGATCAATCCTATTAAAATGGCCAGCTTCTTGTTCGCGAAAAGGTCCCTCAATGCTTTATTCTCCACTTCGTGCTACGACGTACGTGAAACGCGAACGTGGGTCATTTTGCTTAGTCGAATTGATCCTTTAAAGTCACTCGTTAACGATTGCCACTGCACGCATCGCTTACATCACTTTCGTATTTGCTACGTTTTGGTTCCTTGATCTGTGGGAGATTGACGGATGCTCTTGTCTAATTGAACGGTAGATAAGAATGTTCCCCATTGTTTCATAACCTCCCCGTTGCTTGTTTTAACGCGACGATTGTAATCACTTTGAAAGAATTCGAGATAAAGGAATACAGTCTTTATGGAATCTCGATAATATTGTACCATTTCGTATTGCCACGGTGCTTTAAGCTGCGACAAGAGATTCATTTTAAGAATAAATTTTTGTAGCTTCACTTTTCAAAAGTATGGTTTTGCTAATCTTTACTCTATATGTTTTAATATCATTTCGCTATAGGATTATAAAAAGTGTCTCGGAAATATAGTATTCTCTATTCGATTCCAGTGAATTGATTCGACGATCGATCGATTTCGATGTTCGTTTGAAACAGTCGCTACTGTTCCAAGGTAGTTGCTGTATAATTTTTATTTTCAAACTCTCATCGACTGTTTTTCATTTGAATATAGAATCAAGATTTCTAAATGGGAATGTCGAGTAGGTAGTAACGGATCTGCTTACGAAAGCTCTCTTCTGGAGCGGCTTTAAGATCTCTCCAGGCTTTTCTCGACGATGTATTTTTTGCTGTTTTTTTTCGTCCGCACACAGTACCGTTAGCATCAGTACGCTTCGCGCCTTATTGCTGTACAAAAGGTTACGTAAATATGGGAGCATCGCTCGAGGAATTCTCTTTGGAAGATAGAGACAGAGAGCTTTGTACGAAACAGCCCCAAATACCGTCAGTTTTTTCGCGTGACAGAACATTGGCCAACAACTTCCGTCGACCCGTTTCCTTTCTGTGCGATTTACTTTTCTAATGAGATTCAATTTAGAAATTAAGTACACCCGGTTCCATGCAAGCATTGGGGAAGTACCACAAGTGCTAACGTCGTACGAGTTCGCCGACTAGCATCTGGAACACAGTAATCCTCCACGGGACAGGATCCAATGCAGCGTCCAGTCCCGAGGCTAATTGCCCTCGTTCCCTATCATTCCGTTGTTATCCAAGTCGCCATCGAACGGAATTATTGATTGCTCGTCGTCGGTTAAGTTTTAGAGATTAAAAAACAGCCAACCGGGATTAGCGCGCAAAAACGAATTAGGTTCGGTTAACGCTATATATCCCTAAGGTACTTTAAAGTATCATTTCTATCGAAATAATTCTATGAATTAAATATACTTAAATTTGAATTAATTTAATTTAAAGTACCTCCATTTTTATTCGTTATAATCATCTATTACCATCATCGTAATTATCTAATCAGGAATATTTATATTTAATTCATATGTTATTTAAGCAATCTTGATAGTCTCTTTCTTTACATTCTTTGTAAACGTTTCCAGAAAACGGTTAAATTTCAAAATATATAGCCATTAACTTATCTTGTTTTATTTTTGTCATATCCGTTTATGATAAGATAAAGCGGAGGTGATTTGAAACCGGAAGGAGACTAAGTACTCGAGCCACGCAGGGTCCAATCGCGTACCTTTTATGTAACCTAAAATCAATATCGTCTCCGTTTCGACATTATCTCGCGACTTCTGGTTCATGAAAGAAATCCCAACCGATTTTTCAGTGGACGACGTTTGGGACATTCACGAACGCGTGGAAAAGCGACGGAGCATCGGATCACGTTCCCTGTCGTTCTATAGATACGCTTGGTTTTCTCGTCACTACCGCATTGCGCTGCAACGCGCGCGGCTCTTTCGAAAAGTCAATTGTCCTGTTCGATTGTTCTCCGATAACGACCGTTTTTCCCTTGGCTTTGCCTCGATCGACGACTACACTTTTCGCTTGATTGGGTCATTTCGCTCGAATGTTACGAAACGTCGCGGGCACGTTATCGGAAAGCTCTTTGGTCTGTTTTCCATGTAAAAGGGTAAGTACATTTCCATGAGAACAACGGAAGAACGTTTCTCCGGCTAACCGCCGATTTGCATGTAATCCGCGTTTGTACTTATTCGATGAGAATTCGGTATTCGACATTCAAAGTTGAATGTGATACAGATTCTCATTTCCGACTTATTCGCATGCGCCCTAGGGTTATAAAAATCGCGACGGGGATTGTAGCGTGAAGAAACCCGTAGATCGATCGTAATTCAGCGTAGATCGGAAACTGGGTCGCTAAAGTAGGACAAGACATTTCGTCCCGCGAATCACTATTTTATTAGGATGATACGATCGGTGATTTACAAAGACAAGAAATTTTGCAATGCCGCGTATTAAGCTTTTAGACTACGAAAATCTAACGGTAGATACACTTTTGGGTCCAACAGTCGTTTTCTAGATCTCCATATCGTGTCTTGACATACGTTTACTCACTAAGCTATACAATTTTCATACGAGATCATACAAATTTTATTGAGCATCCTAATGTACGTTCAAGTACATATACGTACATATTACATGTCTACAGCTCTAAATGAAATTTTGAATTATACAATAAGAGCATCATTCGAGTTAAGATACACGATTGAAATGGATATTCTAGTTCTCCACTCACCGTGATGGACAGACGACAGCAAGACCACAAGGATAAGGGTGACGATCGGCGCAAGACGGTTTCCAATCATGATCACAATTACCGGACCATGTGTTTCAGGTAATCACGTTGCAGTCAGTCACTTCGGACGTGTTGCCTCCACCCTCGCTGCATGGAAAGCTCGCACGCAATCAGCGGGCCCCGATCGGTCGGTCAGTTCCCGTGTCACGGACCCACGAGTATCGAAGCTTTCGTACAGATTATCGACGAAGATGAATGGATATTTTTCTCGATGGCAGTGCTCGGTCGACGATCAGAGAGGTAGAGTAAGTCTTCCCCGTTTCCCACGTCCGAAATGACTGAACGAACGCAACGGGACCTTCCTCTTTCTCGCGTGGTGGACCGTGCGTGATCACGGACGCGTCGCGTCTGACGAGCACCCGACGAGTTTCCGTTGGCTATGCGGCAGATCTGCCCCCTCTGGTTTTTCCATGCGCTTTGCGCCCGCCCGCCGTTCACCACCGTACCCCCGCCACGGCTACAGAGCCAATTTTCGTTATCAAGGTATCCTGATTTTCGCTGTTGTTGCTCTTTTACTCCCAGGCCATTTCAATCGCCACGTACTTGAAAACATTGATAACTTTTTCTTTTTTTGACTGGCACGCTGCTGATTCCAAAACCGACATTTCGATCGCGTACAACTATCGTAAGACATGTCAGACTCGAATCTGTTTTGCACTTTTTAATTTTCAAAAGTTTCGTTTTTTTTTAGCTACAGAAATTTCGAGAATATTTTGAAAAATTTTAGTTACCATTTTTATTCCCTTTGGAATTGGTTCAGTGCATTGTTGGGTCTCCGTTCTTTTCGTAGGAGATAAAGTTGAAAATTATGTAATAGCTTCAACGATTGCCGATACTAGTGACTGTAATTTTCTGCGCAGATTCGAATGGATGTGTACCAAAAGCTGCATTTGCATTTGAGATGTGCGATGCATGAAGATGAGACATATTACGACTACAAATTTTAGAAGTGCCAGTGGTAATAGTCGGTCATAGCCAGCTCGCATTCAGTAGTAAATGTTCGATATGGTCAGACGTACGAGTAAAACGAGTGATTACTTTATTGCATTACTCATTGCAAATTGAAGTGTGAGAAATATATTTAGTGCTACCATTTGTTAATGAATTTATTTATTATTTCTCTCATAAAATAATAGGAATTAACTCATTATTATAAACCACAATTTCTCATTTTCAACACAATACTTGTTCAACAGATACTTATGACGCCATCTATGAGAAACATTTTCTACTGTTTCCTAGTTTCCACGCCGCCATTAAATAGAATCAGCTAATGTATCGCAGCAGTTTAACGGTGTCGGTATTTTAGAACAATAGACGGAAAAATACATTGCATGCAGTCATAGACGAAGTAATAAGAAAATTACATCAAGCAAAATGATCCAAGTTGACCACTTAGTAAATATGGTAAACGGTTAAGATATGTAGGTACGCGTCTTTCAATAATTTTTTATTCTAATTCCTACCACGTAGAGCGTTGCCATGCAAAACCAGTCTAAGTCAATATGACAGGGCATGATACGAAAATGGTAAGGGGGTCTTAGTACCCCTGAGAGCGTGGACAAAATTTTACTTTGAATGTGTATCCCATATCTCGTCTGTGGCATAGATTGTGCATACCTTAATGCACAATTAAAATGTTTGTATGATTCCATTAATCACTCAAAAAAAGATAGTTTTTTTCTAAATTAGTTAGATTAACAGTTTGTATAAATCAATTTTAAGAGTGCGTTTTGATTTCGCGATAAAAATTTATTTAATAAGCGTACAAAGTTTCTTCTTGACATTCATTTTTTATTGTAAATACACTATATATAAAATAAAATAATAATGACAATGTACAGCGCAATTATACACTTGCTCATGATTAATTTCTAGGTTTCTATACATGAAGACAACTCAAGTATTATAAAACAAAAGTTATAAGTATTTTTTTAAATTTCCTGAATTTCTTTAAAAAAAAAGGAATGTCTGGCAATGTTACTAACAAGTAAAAATATAACAGATATGATTTCACAAAACTATTTTCTATCGAGATATACAGTATCTATCATGATATTTATTTCTCAACGGCAATTATAAACTGATTTGACTAAATGTTTATGTGACGCCATGACATGATACTTAAACAGGCACGTTCAGTATAAGTACTAATCCTATTCCAGTCTCCTATAATAAATGATACTAAAATTTTCTTAAAAAGTATATCTCGTTCAACACAAACTATATTTATTTACGAATTACTATATATATATAATATATTTATATATTTTTTCGCTTTTCTCGAAATAGAACTACAAAACATTATTTAAGGCCAATTATTTGTTCAGGAACTAGTATGCCAGATTAGAAAACGATACAGCTTCAGCACGAAACCGACAAGTGCTGTATAGGGTTGGTCACTAAATCAGTCTACTTAATATATAATCATTGCCAGTATAAATAGTAGTAAAACATGCATAACGTAGCGGCAATAATTTCATTGTAAATTTTACGCCGCTGTTTACCACGAAATTAGTGGGACATTACAAGTAGACAAAATTAGTGGTCTACCCTGTATACTGAATTGTTCCAAAAAAGTGAATGGTGCAATTAGTTTTAATATTTATTAACATAACGAATCAATTTTTTATACTAACAAAGTTAATCACGTCTTTGTAAGTTCTTAAATTTAAAAATTAATTGCATCGGTCACTTCGTAAGAATCATCTTGTATATATCTTGTACATAAACATGAAAATTGCTTCCAACACGAAGTACAGTTTATGATACAAGAATCGTTTGGCATTTTAGAACTAATAGTAACTCATACAATTCAATTCTCATGTTCGTCAGGATGATCTGCTTTAATATGATGCGTAAACGTATACTGAGTCGTGAATCGCTTTTTACAATATGGACACTGATACGGCATTAGTGGGTGCGCAGATCTTAAATGTGCAACGGCTAATTCCCGTAGGACGAATGGAGATTGACACACTCCGCACCGATATCTAGGAAAACAACAACATATTTTAATACTTCAATAACTCAACAACTTGTGAGGACTGATTTCATGTATCCGAAACAAAATAAAAAAGAAAAAATTAATTTTAAATCTTACCCGCCAGTTGTTCTAATAAGTGTTCGTTTAATAGGAGGCGGCGCACTCTCTTCATTAATTTCCACTTTCGGTTCAATAGGCACTGAATATTCCAATGACGTTTCAGGACTTAATTTTGGCATAGGTTCATCCTCTGATTCCACTTGCACTTCATCTTTTTGTACCTATCCGACAAAACGAGAATTTTAAAGAATATTATTATAATGCAAAAGTAATATTATATAAATTTGAATTCACTTTAGAAACTTCGTAAAACCTACCGCTGTGTGCGACCCTTCCGTATGTGTTTTCATATGAGAGTTCTTCGATTGAGCACTACTGAAAGTTGCATTACATTTAGTACATTTGAATCTTTTACTAGTACCCAATGATGCTGTTGATCTTTGCAACGATTTCGGGGAGACTCCCTTTTTACCATAAAAAGCTTCTGTCGTGCATTGATGCGTTAACAGAGTCACTTCTTTGAAAAATATTTTATTACACTTTGAACAGTGATATGTTTTGTCGACAATATGTGTCTTCTGATGCGTTTTGTATGCACTCTTATCGACAAATGATTTTTTACATACTGAACATACGTACATTGGTATGGATTCATTGCGTTTATGAGACATCTATTGTTAAAAAAAGAATGCATGAATGTATCTAAAAGTTTTTATCGTTATACTATACCAATACATAAGTAAAAATAAGAAAATAAAAAATGTATACCTCGTGTCTAAATAACTGCCACTTCTCCTTGAAGGACTTTTTACATATATGACAAGTAAAGTTTTTGCAAGTATAGTTATCCGAGTGCGTTTGTAAATGCGTTAACATTGTAGTATGGTCACTGAACCACTCCAAACAAATACCGCATCTGGCTACGTTTTTAAGTGAATTAGGGGTACTTCTTTTTGAAGGTGGTCCATCATGATTTGTAACATTTCTCTTTTCCATCATCTAAAAATTATTACATTGAACAAGTACATTTCAGAAAAATTCTATATTATATTACGTTCTTTTTAAGTAATGCTGAAATACACAAATATATTTGTACCTCTGAGTATGTTCTGCTTCTTGCTCGAGTCCTAGCTTCCCGTGCCTCTCTGGCTTCTCTTTCAGCGTTCAATGCTTCTTCTTGTTCTACACTAGCCATGACAGGGGACATTGTAGGCTGTTGACTGTGTTCGCTCATTCTATGTGCTGCTAAACGTATGAAAAGTCCGAACGATCGTCCGCATATATCACATTTGTGTCTTTTAGGTTCATGAGTACGCATATGATTCGACAATGCACTTTGTTGAGTACAGACCTGTATATAGAATGCAAAACTTTAAGTAAATTAATTAAATTTGATACTTCTTTACTATGAATTTCTCAAATTTTTTTTTACCTTCCCGCATGTAGGACATGTAAGTGATTTAGTGGCTTCTACAAAGTGCTCTTTCCTCACTTCTTTTGGAGGTTCCTCAGCTTTTATAATTGTAACTACTTGTTGATCTGCAATTTGTGACACCTTCACTGGTGTATAATTACTAGTTTCATGTAATTGAGTATGATTTTGATAAGCTTCTATGCTCGGGAAAAATCTAGAGAATATTAAGAACGATTAAATATAAAAAACTGAAACTTATTATAATTTGTAACCTGTTAGAATTTACTATAGTACTACCTATTGCATAATGAGCACCACGTATTGGTCCCAATATCGATTGCTTCCCCTAAATGATCACGTAACCTATGTTGTTTCAACATTTCCCAGCTTACAAACTGTCTCTCGCATTGATCACAATCTTTAAGACTTTTATCAAAATCTAATGTCACTTTTAGATGACTAGTGGCTTCATGTTTAGCTAAATCTTCAACTAATTCAAAACATGCTGTGCACTTTCTACAAGTATATTTTCTTGGGCAATGTAATTGCATGTGTGTCATTAAGCTCTCCTTTGTTCTGTAAAATGTAAAACCTATAGAAAACCTATAGAATTGTCGCAATCGATATTTCATATAATTAGTATTAACTTACTTGTAATAACTATTACAAGGAGCACACCACCACTTAGAAGATAACTTTGCTTTTGAATTTAATTCTTTCCTATCGTTCATTGTTAAACTACCCATTAGTACTTGCTCCAAAATACTTGTTCTCTTCTCTTCCTTGTTCACCTGTATTTCTTCTCGTGAATCGATATTCTCTTCCTTCAACAAATTTCTATTATCTTCCGCTATTAAATCTGGCTTACACAATTTATTCTCTACACTGATGACATTTTGTGATTCATAAATACTAACATCAGTTCCTAAAATTGGATCTGCATTTACTTCTTTGATTTCTACTTCACAGGGTAGTTCAGGTAAAGACTCAATACAAGTATTCGAATGTTCTTGATTAATGTCTATGGGCGTTGATGGATTCTCAACTGGCAGTGAGGCTGGCAAAGGTACTAAAGGTGGTGGTGCTCTGGCCTTCTCGCTCCATAAATGTGCCTAACGGATAATAAGAAAATAGATGAACTATGATATCAATTTTCAATGTGACTTACAACAAATTGGTTCGCATAATACTCAACACATTGAACAATTGAGGAATAAATACCTGACAAGGGTCTGGTGAGTTCTTGATTGCATCTAAGTAAATCTGAACAGACTCTACATCCTTGTATGACAACAACTTTGCATGCATACTTTTGTAAACGCTCAGACAGTACTCTCTAAACTCGTAAACGTCGTCTAGCCTGGCAGCACAGAACTGACATATTTGCTTTGGCAGTGGATCGGTTTTGTATACTACAACAGGCAAGCAAGCTCGCAGCTTTTGCGCGACTTTTCGTTGCACACCTTCATTACCGAAAATTGACAGCATCTCGTTCCTCTCCTCTGAGCACAATCTGCAAACATTCTCCCACTTGTTGGGCACAGCCATTGTAAACAATGATTTAGTATTTAGTGTAGAACTTAGTGCTTTTTGCGTTGACCAATTAATCGTCGATAAGAACGACTGTACAGCGATAGATGATACGCGTTTCTTTTTGGCGATCGCACCAGACGTATGAGTGTAGAATCAGTCTCGAATGAGGTTAGTTAGCAACTCGCAGCGAATGTTGCGCTGGCTGAAATCTTGACCGAGCGGTCCGTGCATCGTCTTCGCGATTGCCTTGATCCGTTCTTCTGCTAACTTCAACAGGAAATTTTCAATCCGGAGGCACGTCGATTTTCTTTTGTCATTCTACTTTCACCTTGCGACGTCTCGTCCCGTTTGGAGCTAGCCTTTCAAGTGTAACGATTCAGGAGAACCGGTTCCCGTAAGCGTAACCGCTTATGTGCATGGATATTGCTTAATACCGTTGTCTATCGTATATGCACCTTCGACACTGTCTCCAGTCCTGTCGCTCGCATTTTTCCCCCTCGCCTTCGATGATATCTCGCGCGATCCCTGTGTGTTTTGATACTATCCCAGTACTCGAAAATCCGTTCCCGTCGTTTTCTCGCGCATCATCGCCGCCTCATACAATTCAGTGGCACCTCGAGAACTTTTATCTATGCACACCGCGACAACCGCGACTCATCATTTCTTGCTCCGAGGAGCGCGACGAACCACGTTTTTAAAAAAATAGTAAACTGTTGATTTTACAGCGGGCTCGATATTAATGGCGTGCTCAGGATCATTGATCGACGGAGGAACAGAATCATGGGCGAATAGAGGTGGGAGAAGCGGTCAGTTTGAATCTACATATGTTTTCACACCTTGTGACGATAAGTATTAATAAATTTTGAAATGTTGCTAGCGTTTCAATTCTTGCAAGTAATAATATAATTTTGTTAAGGATAAAAGTGGTTTTTAATTATGACTTGAAAATTGAATTGGAATTTCAATTTTAGTAAGAATGCTTTTTGATCATTAATTATATTATATGCTTGTTTTAGTTTAATATCTTAATTATAGTGACAGGATAATTAATGATATGTTATTATTATTTTATTATTAAACATATTATTATTTGTATACAATAAACTGAATAAATACTTCAGTTGGCTTTTTAAGATTTAAGGTATAAATTATGGAACGGATTAATAATTAAAACAATGTGTGAATCACGTACGTAATACTTAATTGAACGTTAATTTATTGTATAAATTTACATTATTTCAACATAAATATATGTATGTATACATATCACTTATCTGCAATTTGCCAAGTTTTTACAATCTCATGTTTCACAAGTCTTGGATCATTGGAAAATTTATTGAATCTTCTGTTATTTATGAAAAAAAAACGGAAAGGAACAAGTTTGATGCAAGAAATGTTTTCGTTTTATATCAAAATATCACATTAGATACTAAGTTAACAAATTCTTTTGCTAAAACTTCTTAAAATTATAAACAAGATCTAGTAGAAGACTTCTTCAAGCAATTTCAAATATTTCAGAAGAGAAATAATATTTAAAAACAGTTTAATTACACAATGTGACTCAAAAAGTGGACCATCATGTTAAGAGAAATGCAAATATTTCTTGCAGAGTATATGTTACTCAATGGAATTGTATTAACAATTGAAAATATTATGAAAATTAAAGATCTTTCAATGAAACATTAAAATAAGAAATTGTTGTTTCAAATACATTTTGTATGTATAACAAATGCATATCAACATCCTACTTTATTAATTATTCACATTGCGTATACTAGATAACTGATTGGTACACAAGTGCCTCTTAAAAGGAAGTAACAAATGCTGCAATATTCGCATAACAAGCATTAATTATAAAATCTGATAATACTTGTTTGCATAGATACACTTTTCTTTTCTTATTTAATTTGTTATCATCGAATCGAGTATAGTGTACAATTAATATTTATGTATACGTGTTCAGTTAATTTGTTTCGCATCTAATGAACATGAAACAGCATAAAAAGGCGGTAATAATGTATCAGCGATTACATAGCAAATATATATAAATATATATATATATATACATATACACATATACGTATGCATACATGTACACATATATTTATACATACATATACACGATTAAAATCAAAATGGCAACTCTAGCAGATAAATATTTCATAAATAAGATTTATAAATTGTTTATAAACTTGCATGCTTGCATTTCAGAATCTGTAGTGTTGTATATAGAAAAATAATTTCATAGCAAGTTCATTCTTTCCAGTTGATTTCTTCTTAATTACATGGAAGCTAATAAATCACCTGAGTGAAGATTATATACTTTTTATTTACTGCATACAAGTGATTTATAAGCATAATACGAAACGGTTACAAATTTAACGAATCACAGATGTATACGATAAAAATATTATGTTTACACTTTCGTGAAAAAAATAACAGTAATAAAAAATTTTAGCTAAATATTAATATAATATTCACACAGGTGATAGATATATAAACGCATTTTCTGTTACATTTGTTCATATGCAACATTAACTTTTCAAATAGAATAATTAACATTCCCAATTACAATAGAGAATTTCTTTCCGATCTTTACACTTCTTAAAAACCACGTTCTCCACATGGGGACATCATTTTAATATTTAAATTATAAAAAAAAGAGATAATGAAAAACAAAAGCTTTATATAGACATATTATAATATACTTCACTTACGTATAATAATAGACTCGATACGGTTTTATTGAACATGCTGTATGGCATTTTTTAGGAATTGACATGTGAATCCGAAGAAAATAATTAAAATTCTCGTTTTCTTGTACAATCGCTGCATCACTGTCCCTCTAAAATTCCACGACATCAGAGAAACACACACGACAAACACGAAACAGATAACTCTCGAATCAGTTGAAAAAATAACGATTTCAATAAAACGTTATGTTACACTGTACAGATATTTTCTAGAGATACAATCCAGCTAGGCCTTGGCCTGGCGTATCATATATTTTAATAACTATTCACAACCGAATGAGGAGACAAGTTAGAAGCTTAGCTAATCAAAATCAAATATTTCGTTCAATTGTCACTATATAGTACATATGTTCTATGTTAATTAATTTGCAGTGTACAAGTTTACAATGAAACTGTACGGGTGTGGAGGAGTATCTGACGGTCATGTTTTCCAACAAAATTGTTTTCAGTTTATCATACATACGGTTAATGCTCTCTCAATTGGTGCATTAAAAAGATATCAAAGAATAAAAGATATTCAGATGCCTCTTTCATCTTTTTCTGTCTAGCAGGCAATTTTTGTCTGCGTCATTGAGACTATACTCCTACTACCTTGCTGCAGGCATCTTCTCAAGAAAATCTTGTTCAATTACTGTCTCCAATTGTGTGACATTTAATGGTGTTTGAGTGTCACTCGATCTGCGACTAAGTGTCGTAAAAAAATAATGCAAATCTTGCAATGAACGAATATTGTTGGAGGTTAGAAGAAGTTCCCCTGGTATTACGCTTACAGAGCTTGACTCTTGTTTATACTGCAACAAAATAAACTTTTAACAATTCATTGTTTCAGTTGACTTCTTTTTCCTTAATATTGAATTTAAGGTCATAGAGTTACATCTTATGAGAAATCTCAATTGTAATGATACAGAATTAAACATTTAATACTCTGTTATTCATAAATAAAAAATAATAAATGAAACACATGACTTTCCTGTCAAAGCAGATGTGCAACCCTTTCAATTATAATAGTTCTTTCTTTCTTTTTGAATAATTTACATTGTATGTTAAATATAATTTAAGCACTGAACTTTCAGAATACAGGGTTATTGGCATAGTTTCAAAAGTAAACTATGTATATATATTTCACATGCTGCCAAAATAAGTATTTCATCAGTGAAAGCGTCAAAAGCAGTGTATAAGTTAAAAGAACTGTTTGAAGAACAAATGAATGATAAAAATAGAAACTATAGGAAGCTAGTTTCCTTTTAATTTTGATTAAATTAATATAATATAAAATATTATAATCCATAGTTCAAATATGCATGATAGAATTCCAACTTAAATATAACTTGAAAGAAATTTAATTGTGTTTAATTAGAGACAGATGTGCAAGTGAAGTTACACAGTGCTAATTAAGTACATTTGTATGTAATAATAGTAAAAGAACATAGACAGTCCACTGTCAGTCAGTTTGATAGTGGCCATGGCAGTGACTGGACTAAGAGCAATTGCTTGTTTCACCCTTTATCTTACAGTAGCAATAGATGCTCGTAAGTGTTACATTCAATAATTTTTAATATCTAAATTACATAAAAATATGTAGGTAGAGTTATCATGAAATATTTATTTGACTTGTACTCTAAATTTCTGTTAGTGTTAAATATATAATAAAATAATTTGTTTTAAATATTTAAATAATTTGTGACTGTGTTATTTAATTATTTTTAAGAACATATTAATATATAATTAAAAGTTATAGTTTTTATTTATTAATAACTTGTATGAAATGTATAAATTACTTATTTAATAGTAATAATTAAAAACTTTCGAACTTATTATATGTTGTGAGATAAGATTGAACACGACGAAAATAAAAATGTAACTAAGAATCATAATTACGCTTCTTTCACTGGACTTAAGTTGGGTTAATTGACAGTAATTAAGAGGAATTAAACGACAGAAATCAGGCGCCAAATAACCATTTTCCTTTAAATTACTTACATAATCTTGCCAATAATTTTGTAAAATATATCCTACCGTCATTATTATATTGTAGATTGTAGATTGTATGTATTTGCATATATGTGTAATTATTATATTTTATATTTTAGAGTATTCAGATGATTCTGACTACAAAGACTTAGAATTTTATGAAGAAATGCCAATCGGTTACGTTGGAAATTTCGAGAATGATCATTTGAGCATTGTTCAGGATGACTATTATATGTTAAATGATTTTGAGGATGCGGTTCCTCGTGGCCGCAGATGCGATATTTGCCCTGACGTGCATGACAATGTGGATCTTTCTTATAAAATCATTGATGATATTCCCAAAAAAGATAGGGCGAATGACGTTCAATTAGACTGGTATAAACCTCATAGAATATACCGATACACTAAACACAGAATTCCAGGATATGATTATGAAGAAATTGATCATGTGTTTGCAAGAAATCCTCAACAGTGTGATGATAAATCCATCTGGACTCATTGTGTCTGTCGGTTCACATGTACTGAACCAGATGTAGTAGACTGTTATTCGCCATGCAGAAGCGGTTGTGAATGCAAAGAAGAATATGTCTTTGATGACAAAACGAAAAGATGTATGTTACCAGAAGAATGTCCAAAAGATGAGGATTATATTGATGTATAAAAACTTTGTGCCTTTATTAATTCTGCTGTGAGTCCCAGTTCAGTTGCACATCTAAGATTACATTGAGAAGGAAAAAATTTGCTAAACTATTAAAAATTGTCTTACACTTTTGTTAAATACAAACATAATAGAGTCAAGCAATTTGTGAGTCTCCTCCCATCTTTCTTTTAAAATGCATATAAAATTCTACGAAATAATAGTTAAAAGAAGAAAATAACAAATGTATAGACATATAATTTTATCCCATTTGATTTAACAAGTACAAATAATTATAGCAATATGTCTACCATTTTGACTGCACTTTCAGCATTGCTAATACTTTGTACAACGCAACAGAGCATTAAATTTTCATTTTAATAAAATAATAAAAAATGTTGAAACATCCTTTTTCCTACCTTGCTGTCCATTAATTTTGCTATTCTTGTAATATGTGGTACAAAATCAGATGACAAATTATTGTTATCCATACATCCTGCTGCAGAGTCCCCCACAAATGCCCACCTATACCTATACAAAAATGTTATATTTATCGAAATTTTTATAATCATGAGAAAGAAGAAAAAAAATTCTGTCACTTACATTTGAAATTGAGGAAGTTTATGTGCAGGTAGGAGTAATGCTAGATCTAATAATTTAGCAGCTGCAAGCTGCAACTGTAACCAGTGTGGATGACCATGTGCCTGAAGTCCATTGCTAACATTCACAGCCCACGATGAATCCAAAGCAGAAAGAAGTTTTATGTGTGAACTATATAAATACAAAAGGTACGGTTTAAAAAATAGCACTTCAATGAAAGGTTATAGTTCATTTTTTGAGAAAATAATTGCAACATATTGCATCAAAAGCAAAAAAAAACGACAAACACAGAACCCTTCGAATTGTTGTAACTACTGTTCCTGAATGCTACAAAATGTTCTGAACAAATATAACATGTCTCAATTTCTTTCCAATTTGAAATAAAGTACCTAGGAATTTTTAAACTATCATACACTTTGCTCCATAATTAAACTGTGTACACTGCAATAAAAATGTAGATTTGTATCCAAAGTAAATCTTAGATACTTTGTTTCGACATTTATATCTTATTCGATGATCGTTAATATGCAAGAAGCATTCAATTACCTGCCATGACGACTGATGTCCCAACACCAATCAATTTATGGAGGCATCATAAATTCCACCAAATCGCGGATACCGAAACAGAGCCAAAAACAATATGACATTAGGTATTGTTAATGTTAGTAAGGAGTAAATACAAACAGTTTTATTAGTGCCTAGCACATTATATGCTAAGAAAGTGTTAACAGATATGTTAAAGAATAGCTAAAGCTAGTGAACAATATGCGACTATTATCATTTAAAAAATATCTGATTAAAAATTATTACCGATGATATAATTACTCTAACAATCTAAGTAAACGAATAATCGTTTAGTGTTTAATTAAATTATTTTATATTTTCTCTTACTAAATTATATCATCTATAAAATTATTTAATTTTTGTATCTGACAATTTTTCAATTGAATCCACTGAAATAGATCATGCATTGAAAGCACCAAACTCCCAAAAGCAAAAGATTAGAAATTATTGTACTGAAAATATAGAACATTACTGTACCTGAACTCTTCGCTATCAGCGTTTAATTCTTGTTCAATGTACAGGAAAACTTGAACAAGTTCACTGACTATTACCGGCCATAAAGATGTGGCGTGTTGCGGAGACATTCTTAAAAGCAACACCCGGAAACATAGAAACACTTGTGCTTGAATAGATGGAATCACTTGCGGTAACCGTAAACTGTCTGCTAAACGTTCTAATTACAAAAGAATATACAAGATTTAATTTATAATGTTAACTTCAAGAATATTCGAATTACTTCTTATTATTATCATTATTGATTCATTAATAATCTGTTACCTTGAATCTCAGGCATATATTTATGATACTGGTCCGTTTCACTGCAAAGTATAACATATGCTAATCTTTTCAACAGCTGTGCCTTCTGTTCATATTCCTGCTCTTTCGAGGAGAATATACTGATACCACTACTCTGAGCCATCGAAACTCGATCTATAACAAAATATTATTAAAAATCTTCTTCGGATAATGTAATTCGTTTACCTCTTTCAGCCCTGTGAACTTATATACGAACTTCTAAGTTTTAGCGTGTAATAGAATCCTTTGTTTTATTGTTTGACAAATCAAGCTTATGTTAATCTATATTATACGAACTATTAAAATTATAGCATTAATAAGTTTCAGAGGGCTGAAAACTTGAATAACTTTAGAAAATAAATACTCATTAAATCTCGAAATGTTGTATTGTCATGTGTCATTAAATTATCTATAATAGTCCTCCAATATGGTAAGCACGCTGGCGTCATCTGGAAGAAGGCAGAATCTAATAGAAGATCTAATACATCCTTGCGCCATGCTTTCCTAGTATATTGATAACCAGATAAGGAGCTTAGTAGCTGAGAACAAGCCGTGAAGGAAGCGATATTCTTCGTCCTAAAAATTTTACAATTAGCAATAGTTAGTACCATGAAAATCTAATACTGATATATGAAATAAATTTCTTGACATCGACAAGACCAACATAGTCTTCCTTTACACTAAATTCATCAGTAAAGTAAAGAAAATGTTTGATCTTATAGATGTTAAGGTTATTTTAAACAATAAAAAGAAATCTTACGAATGATTTTTTAAATACGGTGTTACATTGTACATAAGATTGGTTAATAGTGTTACTACGCGTTCCTTTTCTTGAGAACCGTAGCTAACATCTAACAAAGGCGCTAGTATTTCTGCTAGTACTGCTTGAGCTTGTACACTGTATGCAGCATTCGGTGGAGTTCCAGGCGTAACTGAAATGAAATGGTTTATATTTCTTTTTTATTTTGTAAAGATTAATACATTAAGGCAATATCGCTCCAACATAAAAAGAACAAAAATGACTAAACAATTAAACAACAGAATCATTCTAAAAGAAAAGCACATTTACGCACCAGCACCATTTTTGCCTTCTTTACCTTCCGAAGATCCTTCAGCCACTTCGAAGGCGTCTTCTCTTACCGCTAAGTTCCTCCTAAGCCAAGTTGTTTGTTCTAGACATGCTCCGGCTATTTGTGAACATGATTCGACCAACTAAAACAGTGTTCCATAATTATAAACAACTCACTCAAAAAATAAGGGACAAACTTTATGTGATCGAAATATTGAGAGTACCTTCGCAGATACGTCTTGAAGATCCCTTATATCTTTTTTCTCCTGCATAGGAGGACACTTTTGTACGTACTCATTTAAGATTGCTAACAAAAGAAACTGAGCAGGCGCCGTTAATGATAGACCGTCTTTGAGTAAACCAAGCAAAGATGCCCAAGATTCAATTAGGGATTGTGATGTGTTACTTTGCATATAGACATAAAGTAATTCTAACACGGAAACTTCCAACGAAAAATCTTGTTTGACGCCATGAATAGGAGGCGGACTCTTTACAACTTGATGAACAGTTTGAACCAAAGTGTCGATCGGCATTACACGAATTGCGCTCACCAAATGAACCATAACTTGCTGATTCGGACAAGCTTCGGGAAGTACCTGAATAAAAATATAAAACACACAAAAGTTATTATTTGTATTTACAATATGTTGCAACAGATTGTAATTAAAAAATTACCTTTTTCGAATTACCAGAAGCCTGTCGCCTTTCATGCCAAGCAACAGCAATAGCTGCTAGGAAGTTTACTCCATGATGGAAAGATATAGGAGACAGTAGTTCCAAAAGTTGGTGTTTTACTATTCTTGGACTACCGACTACGCAACTGGCTTGTTCGCTACATTACCGATAAAGGAAAAGAAAGTTCGTGAAACTAAGTTTTACTAAATACTAAACTAAAAAAGCTTGAAATAAAACGAACTTGTCTGTGGTTGCTAACACAGCTTGCCATAGAGTGGACAGTGATGCAATTATTCTTGGTAGATGACTTAAAGCGGTCCGTCTAGCGTGTTGTTGCAATTCATTCGCGACGCTTTTATCCTTCGATGTATTAGGGTCCTACGAATAGAATAAAATTTATTGAAAATTCCTATAATATGAAACAAGATTTAAATAAGTGTATGAATCTACAGCTTACTGGAGAGAGTGGGCTAGGCATAAACACGTGAATAAGATTGTTGAATATCTGGCCTGGATTTGCCCCAGGAATTCCAGTCTGAATTGTACCACTGAAAGGCTGATTAAACGAAAAGCCGATTTGTTGTGACGTGTCCAATAAACAATAATGAAGTAAAAACGTTAAGGCTTCTAGATGGGTAACAGTGTAATCTGCAGGAAGACAACATTCGACTGTACTTATGTCCTGCAATTTCGTCACTGTTGATCTTTCTTCATTAATATAATAAGATGCTAAGTGTTCGATGTTGCAACATAATTGATGAATGACTGATGTCACTATCTTAGTTAACGAGGACCCCATAAAAGGAAGACTTGATGTAACAAGTGTCGTCCAAAACTGATGTAAATGTCTCATATGGTCCTAGAAGAAATATTTGAAACAATTAAAACCTGGCACTTTTAACTGTGAATTATATGATTCACATTCGGTACACACCAATTCTAAAGCACTCAGTATGCTAGCAAGGAACATTGGTTGTTGAGGAATCGGTGCGCCAGGTATATATTTCAAACTACTTCCCATGATATTAGGAACAGTCCGAGTTGGAGTACTCGGTGTTGATGTAGTCGATGTACATATTTCCTCGCCTTTTTGACTACCACATTGGTGTTCCAGCATGATTAAAGCTAATAGTAGCCTTAGATAGTGAAAAACATTGTTAATATAATGTTAATGAAAATACTTGGTTCTACTCTCGGTTTTAATTGTTCACCTTAGTAGTTGTATTTGGAAAGCTTCGGTGTGATCGCTTGCTCTATATTTGCATTTATTTACGTCGTTATCTGTTACAGGATCATTAAACAGAATGATTTCTTCTGTAAATGTGAACACCTCCTCGTTTTCCTTGTGTGCGTTCTTCATATTCATAACGCTGGATACAAGACAGTGTAGTGCAACCTTTTGTACTTTGCACTTTGTTAATAAATCAACGATGTAACAACTAAACCCTTTCCCTGAATCACGAACAATAGGAATTAACTCGGAGAATATTAGAGTCAATAATTCCGCGCTGGCTAATTGCACCTATTGGAAAATGAGTGGTTGTAATAAGTATACAAAAAATATACAATAGAAGTTGAAAAGATTGCAATGCCGTGTTACGGATAAAACCTGGTTCATAATTATGGGTATATCAGTTAGTTTAATTTAAAGTCTATGTCTCACATTCAATCTTTTCAACTCCCATTAATACCTATAAATCACCTGTCTATTTCCTGAAATCTCTTCGTGCGTGAGTCTCATCTGTCCCAAATTGGGATAGTAACTCCTCGCAAAATAAAGGCACACACTAATAAGAACTTCTAAATACATGCTACTCCTATAAGCAGCTATAAATTCTGTATTCGCTACATCCCCGTGAAAGTTTCTCCCGAATACACTTTTCCGGTGTCTAGCTAATAAATTTAATAATATTGTATTCTTCGTAGTGTTGCACACACCGGTAGTTGCAGCACAGCACAAAAACATTCTAGTATTTGTCAGGAGCTCATTACGAAGGGTCCGTAATGCATACAGAGTTCTGGTTGAGTCATAAACTCCACAATAAAGTAACATATGCGAGTGAAGATTATGCACACCGACTCCATAGTTCCGACCCGTTTTTGTATTTTGGTCAGTAGATTCGTCGGTGTTTTTTGATGCCTCAGTAACGTCGCAAAGTTGCATCACACGGTCGAGCACTTCATTTAAAATCTCTTCCACTACACTGTTGCTGCTGGAATGGCTGAAGTATTCCTCAGCGGTAGTGCTAGTTTCTAAATCACCTTCTTCGTCGTCCATTGTCCAACTCGGTATTTCAACGCTTGCTTCGAAGCTCCCAACGTCATGGACATCGTAATTTGTCATAAATTCATTTGTACTGTGATATTTACCCTTGATGATAGTGCCGGCCACTTCCCTAGAACTGCCCGGCATTATAACTGGTTCCTTCTTCGGCTTTGTTTGCTTATTAGTTATCTCAGGACTACTGGAATCGAAACTATTTGCAATGGAGTCCAGCGAGGAGCTAACTTCCCCGTTTAACTTTTTAAATCCATTCTTCTCTTTTGTTTTCGAACTGGAGTTCGCAGACTCAAAAAGGCTCTCGTCCAAGCTAGCCGTGGAGCCTTTATCGAAATCTATTTTCTTGAACCTGGTTGCATTTTTTAACAATTCGGTAGTTAAATTCACCTTTTTCACGCTAGGCAACGACTCATCCTCGGTCAAAGAGTCATTCGAATTTTCATTACAATTTAAGGATAGAGGATTGACGAATACAGAAATCTTTCGGTTGCCGGATATACTCGGTGGTACCTCGAGTTCTTTCATGAATTGGTTCCTCTCGGTCACGTACTGGTTACAATTGTCACCAGCAGCTAATGTTGTCACAGCAAATATTCGTTTCACTTTGACAGGGTTTATGGCCTTTTTCTTTTTCTTTCCTTTCCGCCACTTTTTATCTTCGTCCACATTGTCACTGACGTGATATATCACATTTCCATCCACGGAACTGATCGCATAAATCTTCGCAGCGCCTTCCGTGTCGTCCTGCACCTCTGATTTTTCTTCTATGGGATCGTTTTTGGTCAGGACCGTGTTACTATGCTGTATACTGACATGGAGAACACTCATACGACAAGTGGATGGATCTAAAAGTATTATCAGTAGCGGATCCACTATTCGTGAAATATCACCTCGCATCAAAGAGTGAAGAAGCCATGATTGGGCATGTAATTTTAGAGGTGAGTTATCTGCGAGTTGTAGATTATCTAATATCTTCAACAGTGACCTATAAACGTATTTAAATTAATGTAGAATGAAACGCTTTTATAGATTAAGTGACAATGTGAAAATGATGACTCACTGATCAAACGACTTCATGCATCCACGCAGTCTAGGATTAGTTTCTATTTCTCTTCCCAAGTGCCACAGAGTGGCAAATCTGTTAAAAGCTTCTATCCTCTTTTCTATATTATCTGCAGTTAGTGCAGCTCCTATTACGTCCTCAACTGCATCGCAAGACTTGTGCAAAGCATGGTGAAGTTCGTGCAATAATTCAACGCATCGCATTCTATATTTGTGAGCAGGTAATTCGCCAAGATGATGCCATAAGGAATGTGCTAACACCTTCGAAAAGTAAATTTGAATAACTTTTTACCGCTAAATTTCACAAATATTAATATAAGGGAACCCTATAGCGAAAATAAATGAAATACCTGGAATACGTTGGTATATTGCATCAGATATGTTATGTGCCATTGTTTCAACAAAGGTACCATAATCACCGCTGTTACACCCTCCCCGCATTTTGTGTAAGTCTCGACATCATTGTTAGCTTTCAGCAATGCTATCAGATCTAGCAACGTAGCGATACTGGTTAATTGTAAAGCAGGTTGCTTTCCTAACCAGCAGCTACAAACTACTAAAACTTTCAACCAATCCGGAAGAATGATGTGTCCTGTTGGTTCTTCTTCCACTAATACTCCATCGCCAGGATGAAAATATTTAGGAAATGTAGAAAGCTCCACGAACAAACTGGAAGCTATTCGCACGGCTTCCTCCCATTCTGCTTGTGGTACAGAGTCTACATACAGATGAAGAATATCCAACCGTTTAGGATCTTCGATCACGGATACATCCTGACTGAAAAATCCAGAATCCTCCATACTTAATCTGGAGTTCAGTAAAAGTTCTAAGTAACGCATTCTTTCGTCGAAACTCTCTCTTGGTAACGGTATTATCAAGTTGTCATACATATCCTGTACCGTTCTCTCTTTGCTCAGTACTCTATTACTAACTAATTTAACATAAAACGTCTCATACTGTCTTAAACATTTTTCTAACATTGTGTGCTGTGCTTGAAATGCCGGAGACGGTCCTCTGCCTAGGGATCCTGTCGAACCCATTGCGCTACTTTTACTTGACTGCTTCAACGTAGTCAACTGATCCTTAGATGGAGAATTAATACTACTACTGGCTTCTATATATCCGCTTTTTATGTCATCCATGCTTTTGTTTCTCGGTAAACCTTTAGATTCTTGGCTTACCACTACTGAAATACTGCTGCTGCTGCTGGTGTCTTGTGTAGGATCAGTCAATTTCGAAGTACTTTTACTGGATTTCTTTTTCGACTTTTTTTCGGATCTTTTGGCAGCACCCCCTGAGTTTGCTCTTCTTCTCGGACTTGGGCTCTTCTCAGAGAATGAACCACTTGACGTGTCTGGTTTATTTAATTTACTATCAGATTGACTCTTCTCTAAGGGAATTGCAGCTAAGGAGTTGTCGTTTGGCGCTGTGGTAGTGCTAGCATTTGTAATCGTCTCCAACTTCGTTTCCAAATCACTTTTGTCTGTATGCGTGGTTACCACCGTGGGTTGTACTTTAGATAAGATTTTCGCGCACAATCTAAGGCTCCTAGAGATCTCCATAGGAGACAGAAGATCGACGTAACATAAAAGCTTACTGACAATTTCATAAAATAAGCCAGGTAGGTGCTCGGATGGAGTATCGATAAATGCATCTAACGACACTGTGTCCAGTAGGAATTCTGTTAATATGCACACTTCCATGAAATTTGGCACCCCACTACCTACAGGCCTTACAACAACATCTTCCGTTTCTTTACTATTTGCTCTAGTTTGACAAGCCTTTTCAAACAAATGTCCGCAATGTATCCAAACGTAAGATGGCTCCAATGTTGAAAACAATAGATTTGCTGACTTCACTACCTCATTAGTTTTTGGTACTCTATTTGATTGTCCACAAGCGTTATAAAATGTCCTGTCGTAAAAGAGAATTAATAATTCTGTCATTTACAGTATTGATATTTTACATCAATTTTGATTCAGTTGCTTACCTAAAAACTTCAAACAAAATATCATCCAGAATTACTGGACCAATTTCTGCTTTCTCCAGTAACGACACTAATATTCTGTATGGTTTCAAATCCTGCGGACTTTCCTCGCACACCGTTTTTAGTAACGACTTAATCGCTTCTATTAACATTTCTTTTGAATACATATCAAAATAAGTGGGTGTATTTTCTGTGGTCTCTGAGACTGTAGTAACTATTTTTCTCTTTAAAATAGATGTGCTTACTTCAGTGCCCAAAAGCCAAGCAAACAAACGCCTATGATGTATATATGTAAATTTAATGCATAAAATATTAAATGATTTTTTTCTGTATCTTTATATTATTCTCAATTTACCTATTCAAACTCATGTCCCTTCTTAATATAGTGACAAGAGCAGCTGTGACTAGTGATACCATATGTTTGCGTGTTAATTGACTATTATGTACAGGAAAACCAACTAACAGCAAGTCCAAAGCACTTCTTTGTACTAACACTGAACTGTCTTGTACTCCAGCGCAAAGAGCTGTAACCTATTTTATAATTTTGATGTTTAGTCAATAAAAAAGAAATAACCATTTCACTTTCTCTTATAGATATAATTTAACTCACCATAATTTTGGTGTCTGTGCCCATAATATACCTTTGTTCTTCCATTGGCAGTTTTTTATTGAAATGTGCTAACACAAATGATATAGCAGGTAACCGAATTCCAGAATTTGAAGCTAAACAATCCCACAGACATGCATAGAAATGTTCTGGACTTACTCCCTCACATACCTTCTCCAGTAAGGAATTAGTTCTGAAAAATATCTTTATTATTATTCTTGCCTAATTATACTGTTAAATTCATAGAAATATTCACGAATTTTGTCCATCATATCTTAGAAATAACCCAACTGAACCTCTTAACTAAAAACTTTTCATGAAAAGTTCTAACATAAACAATACCTATCAAAGTGGTCAGATCCATCTTCTAAACCAAGAAGTACACCACTTAAAAATCCGCTCAATCCAGGCCGTAATCTCTCTCCAAGAGGCACAAAATGAGTTTCGTATACAGTCAGTAAAGATGGTCTTACATTCATAGCAGCATGACCCAATAATGGGAATAAACCTACAGGAGATTTTCAAAAATTATTTCCTTTCCCCTACTGTTATCGTTTGAAACACTGCCTGTGAGCTAAAACTTACCAGCACTATATATGAAGAGCTCATGACTCAATCTATTAGTGCCCATACACTTAAAAATAATGTCATAGGTTTCTAGAGCTTTCAAATGAACACCGGATGGTAAAGCAGGATGCATACACTGTGCCAATCTTTTGGATATTTTAATTCTTCTAGGAATAACTGGAAACTTCATATGACTTAGCAGTACTTTGTTTAATTTTCCCAGCGCAGAAATTAAGTCTGCCCATTCGCTAGTATATTCAAAGCTCTTTAGAGCTTTGTCAACTGCAGACACATAGCTGTATAAAATGTTCCAAATTTTTAAGTATATGTACATCTTTAATAATATACATATTTTATTATACATATATAGTATTCTATTTAATAGATCTATTTAATAGATAAATAAATATATTCAATAGAGTTTTGCATAATAAAAAAAAAGGCGCTAGTAAACAAATAAGGCATGTTCTACTTACACTCTATATTTAGAGTCTTTCATAAGTTCATATTCTTCCAAGGCAATGGAACCCATTGTTGCTATTTAGTGTTGCAATTTACAATAAAAATAGACTATTTGTCGCGCGCACACACACACACATGTACACACTTCCTGGTTACATTATTCCAGAAACGATGGGTATCACAAAACGATTCATATGAAGCGAGTTCCATCTAAGAAATCTCTTATCAGGCGGCGCATTGTGTGGAAGCAGGTTCCTCTATCTGAAACGAGAAACATGGTAACCTATTGTCGCACGGTGAATTTCAATCACACAAGCGACCGTGTGTCGCGCGTTCCCAAGTGTACACAAAACCTCTCACGGACTCGTACTCCATAGATAAAAATAATCGTCAGTGTCCGGATATTGACTTTTTCTTCGACGACCTCGTCGTCGTTGTCTAACTAATTCCATGTTATCTATACGAATTACTAAAAATGACGGTACCACTGCTCTTACTATATGACCAGTAACATGATTATGTTCTGAGCAGAGAGAAGGAACGCGCTCAAACTGATTCGGGTCTCCACTTCGTTCCCGGAAACGGCGACAATATCGAAACAACGGGCACGGATTTTCATGGAGAAATTTTAAACGCGTTCGACGCAATGCTTTTTTACCCTCTTTCTCTCTCGCTATTTCTCTCTCTCTCCCTCTTCCTCTCTCTTTCTTTCTTTCTCTTTGTGTTTATACGCGTTACCCGTACACTGAGTGAAAAAGATGATACGACGGTAGGACCGTTTTGTCCTACATCTTAGGCCGTTATTCGAAAAACACGAGTCTAAACGAAGAGTGCGTTTTTGTCGCTCGAAGAGGTTAACGGTTTGATAGGAACGTGAACAAAACGTATCAAAACGAACAAAGCAAGATATGTCTCTGTTCTAGTGCCGAGGGGGCCAGCTCACCTCCTGATGTTGACATTTCGAATTTGCATATGTTGTGTGTTGTCAAGGGTAAAGGCAAGAAGCATCTGACAACCGCGAGCTTTTTTCGGTTGTGTTCGCGTCAGTCATCGAGGAGGAATGTCTCTTGAAACGGATATGATCCGGTGATTTCCGTGACGGATTACCAGTAACTTGTTTCGTGATACGCGATCCTCGTCAAACGATCTTCTCCATCGTCTCTCTGGCACGTACACACAGCTATCGGCGCCTGAAGTTCGCCGCGCTCGGACGGAAACAGAATTAACCGCACATAGCTAACCGCAGACTTATACAGGGTGTCCTCTGACGTGGAGAATGGGGATCAAACTGGAAGGATATATTCATTAGTCTGATAAAAAAATATCGTGCGAACGTAGCTTTTTAAATGTCTTTTAAAAATAATATTCAATATACTTTTTTTTTAAATAAAAATTAGTGGTTTAATCATTTTTTTATTGGAAGCGCGTAAACAGGAAATCAATATGTCGGAAGCAATTGAAAAATTAGAACAGTCTCATTTAAATAACTTCGTTACTATTTTCAGTTGAAACTTTTGAATACATTTGGGTTCAAAACATAGTATGCAACCATTGTTGCATCCACGCGTCGCCACGCGCGTGACGCAATTCAAAACGGGCAAACTCGTTCTTTATTTTTTTAACCATGCTGTTGTAAATAGATGTAAAATCTCGTTTTTCTTTCAGTCGAACATCGAAGGTCTGAATCTGTTTTATAAGTTTGGTTTATTGATGTTTTTTTCAGTGATTAACCTTTGCTGTTCTAAACCGGTAAAAGTTAGAACTTGAAACAAAAATCTTTGGGCCATATTTTTATGAATTCTCCGTTCAAAGATTAATTTTTATTCAATGGAAAGCCAGTCGAACATTTGATGAATTATAAATGCATCACTGAAGGGTTAAGGAATTTAGAAGACGTACATAATTTCACATCTTAATCTGCTCATCTTTTGTATCCTTGACCTTGATGCATGAAGTCTTGTGTCATAACGCAATAAGATCGATTTTTACCTACTCGTTTGTACGGTTGCTACTTTTCTGCTATTTTTAAATATTTGGTTTTCTAATTTGTTTACTACGAAATCAGTCAATTTTCTGATATAGAAATAACAAATATTTTCTTTAAAAAAGCAACATTTTTTAAAGATATTATTTCTGTTGTAATCCTTTGGGTACAAAAAGGCGATTAAATTTAGAACATTTGGGTTACGTAGGATCCACATATCTATCCATTTTCCGAACGTTTGTTAACTGATATCTGATGGGGAATGACTAATTATCGTACACGAGATAATCTTTTCCCTTGTTCAGCATGAATCATAACTGTTGCACCTTTTTGAAGTTCCATTATTCATAAGTAGTTTTTATTTATTCAAGTTTCAATTATCAGTCATGAATTTTTTTTAAATCACCGTTACTTATACTTCACATGCGTATTAACCTCTTTTATCTTTTCCTTACTTCTGTTAGGAACTGTTCACGTTAAATATACAGAAAGCAGTTATATCATTTATGCTAAAACAGTTATACTCCATAATAAATGAAACGCATTACAAAAAAGTTCATTCATGTGCTTTATAAATAACTTTTATTGCTTCATTCTTAAACTGCGGGTTTATATGTGTGACATTTATGTATTTAATGCTTTGTATTAAATATATTTCGTACACGTATTTTGTATAAATTATACCATAATTAATTTTTTTCAAACACGTTTTGAGTGTACTTACCGGCTTGTTTGGACACGTAATTACACTTGATACATCCGGTACGCATTAAGGAAAACAAAATAGATTCGCAGCGAAATGCTCGGTAAATGTAAAAATGAGTGAAATGCTCGTACAAGGAAATGATATTACTCTATCCTGAGCTGCTTTTGCTCGTGCTTATCATTTTCTGCCTGGCCTTATCTGGCTGTAAATATGGTAAAGTTGGTACGGTCATATACATTTATCGACATACAGAATACTGAGTATGTATTATTTACGTCGAAAAAATTACGTATTTATCATTTCTTCTGTTGAAAATATTACCATTTTTTATGTTATTTTCGAGCAAGATAAAATTTGTATACAAAGTTGGACGTTTAAGAAATATTTAATAATATTTCGTTATTCAATAACACTATTTATTTTGTATTGCTACAAACTCAATCAACATAGTTCACATTTTGAAATCATCATAAAAACAACCATTGCCATATGGCATAGTTTTCTGCTTTCATTGTAATGTTAACTTCCAATGAAATTACATGGATACAAAAATTGTTCAAACTCTGAGTACCAAATAAAGGCACATGCACATTATAGAAGTTCAGAGGCCAATGTAATTTAAATACAAATTTAAAAACAGTCCGTTCCAATTACAATGGAAACAGATTTTAAACAACACTACAAGGCTATTTACATGGAATGTTTTTAAATGTGAAAAAAACATGTCGAGAATAAACAGTGAATGCATTAGAGTAAATTCATTTAAAGACTGCACAAACTGCATACATACGTCCGTCCTTCACATTTGTATTACGTTATAATACAACATTGTTGAGTGTTAAAAGTCTGTTGCTTTTTACAATGTTAAATACTATTCTGTGCCTCTCAGCTGAACAGATATAATAGTTTAAATGCATCGCATGTTGTATAGACTCTATTTGCAGAGGAGATATTCAGAAAATTGATACTGAAAAACATACGAATTTAAGAAAATAATTCGCAATTAGACATTCGATAATTGAGGCTCAAGAGGGAAATGTCCTTCTGGAAGCGGTCACATCCAAGTTGTCTGATCATGCAATAGATGTTCTCTCTAAAGCTGTGAAAGTGTTTTATAAAGGATGTTGGAAGGCCCTCAATGCATCCACAGTAAAGAAAAATAATATAGCCGCACAGAGAGAAAATAAATCATTGTATGCTCCTAGCCTACATTGGATACATTGTTTTAATTACTACAATGGAACACAACAATTACTGACAACGTAAATCGTAATGCTCTTTGATTTCTTGGTTTTATATGACGTTCCATGCGGTGTTGAAAAATTCTTATGTCTGACCACCAATAGATGGAAAGTTATGAATTGTGATAAAAAATTGCTTTGAGTATATTCTTTCTCATCAAGATGTTAGCTTTGCTCCTAACGGCTGCGGTCTTGAATTGCGTTCAATCCTCTTCTGTTGTTGTTCGAATAGTCTCTGTTCTCGTTCTCGTCTTTTCTGTTCTCTCAGCGTTTTTGTAGGATCCCCAAACTCTTTAGACGTTTCTTCTTCCCAACCAACAGTGTTATCTTCCCATTCTCCAAGCTCATTCTGTACAAATGTTAATTTTTTAATTTTTGTTGCTTCACTATGAATATGAAGTTTCAGTTGTCTCAAAATATGTGGTTAAATATATCCTATAAAACACTTGATACATTTTAAGACACCCTATATTAAATGTACAAACTTACAGATGGTACAGGGTTACTATTTACTGCAAACTTTGAAGAATTCCAAGAAGTGTTTTCTGATATTTTATCCTTCACTAAAATCTTTATTTGTCTGGTGATCTTTGGTGTCATGTCCTTAAAAAACATACAGAATATTTGTTATCTTTGGGTTATTTTTTATTTTATATAAGTACTTGTAACTAAAGATATCAAAAAGATCCAAACGTAAACCTTTTAAGATATCTAAAGACTCATTTAATAGGCCCTTATGTATTTACCTCAAAAAAATTTGCGTGTGGCTCTTCTGTAGATTCTGGTGATTGAGATGCTTGCTGTCTGTATTGTTCGATTTTAGCCTGTATTGTATTCACAGGCTTGTCTGGTACAACAACAACAGGATTTTCCTCCCACTGATCCCACTGCTCTGATTCCTTGAGCAAGCATCTTCAGTGATTACTATTATCGAAGTCAGTGGTACAATATGGTTTACATAATCTTAAAATCCTTGTGAAATACAGCATTCAAAGGATAATGGTAGCATTTGAAACTCACTGTTGTGTTGTTTGTGGTGTTTGGTACCACACCAACTGCTGACAAGGGAATAGAATCGCAAGACGATCTACGTCGACGTCGAAGACAACACATCGCTCGTCTGAATATTCCCAAGAGGAGTACAATAAGAGCTTTCAATCGATTTACTAAAAACTCCATAGCTATTATGGCTTATCGGCATAAACCTAACCTCTTTTTACAAGGTTAATAAAGTATGTTATCTAATACGCAATACCAGAGCAGATGAAATGCCATTTTGTCGGGAAACTTCAAAGACGAAGAGTTTTCATCTTTACATCACGTTGTACTTACGTTTTAAATAAACTAAAACCTAAATAGTCGTTACAATCGTGTTTCTAGCCTAACAACAACGATATTACCGAGAAGAAGTATCGATCTGGCTTATCTTGTCGATTCTCGACTTTCAACAGGTTGTATAATCGTTATAAGGAAAATTCAATTTTTTCGCGGTAAACAGGAAAACATTTCGTGTAAAAAAATTTATTGAATATTTGATAGATGAATAGGAAAATGTAAAAAAAAATAATGCAGATGATAGTGATCATTTTTTACAATATTTTCGATTAATGGTTCGTTGAAATGGATTAAAATTACAACAGATTACATTATGGACTTTTATTGCAATCCTTCACGTACGAATACATTTTTCACGTTTCGTTTTGCGGTCAAATTGGCATTTTTCATACGGTCCACATTTTATGCCGGCGCAGTAAACTCCTTCTGAAACGCGTAATGTCTTAAGTGAATTTTAAACACACGTTTTATCATGAAATTAGTGAAAACAAATTTTATGAAAAAGTGAAAATTTCTCGAAAGAAAAGGGCATTAAATCTATTACCATTCTGCGATCCTTTATATCCATTTCCGGCACTGAAAATGCTTGCATCCGCACATGATTCGGTTCCACATTTATTTGGACAACATTTTTCGTTCAT